>NW_018408761.1:1852798-1860668 GCF_002113885.1 Mizuhopecten yessoensis | reverse complement strand
AACCGTCCATGAACAATAGTCCTTGTAGCAATCCTAAACCGTCAATGAACAATAGTCCTTGTAGCTATCCTCAACCGTCCATGAACAATAGTCCTTGTAGCAATCCTAAACCGTCAATGAACAATAGTCCTTGTAGCTATCCTAAACCGTCAATGAACAATAGTCCTTGTAGCTATCATTAACCGTCCATGAACAGTAAACTTTGTCATTTAAGACTGCCAATAAACCTCATCTATGAAAAAGCAGTTCTTTTAGGACGAACTATCTCGTTTATTTGAAAGTTCTTTTTATTATCCAAACGACAAAGTTGAGGTCAAATATTTCGCTTTAACCCCTTCAGATTTCATGATTGGTGGTACTAAAATCGTAAACAATATTGTTACATAATGCATATCGACGACATATCAGATGATAGTTGTTTCGAAGACACTAGAATCACGCCGAGTCACCATTTGGCTTGTCATAAAACGATAACATAAATGTGCCACTATATCATTGTACCTGTTCTGGAGTAGAAACAAGGACGGGCTTTTTTGGGGTCAGCTGAGACGTTTAAGTGTCCTTCCGGGACTCTTCAACTTCCTGTTTACACAAGTCATTTATGTAATTCCTTGTAGAGCTGTACATTATATGGCATAGGGTCATAAACATTTTTGCTATCATTGTAAAGATAGGTTGTGTGGTTCGCGATTGTAATGTTAACGGCAAGAATCTGGTCTACAAACATTTGTTCTTTACACTATTCACTAAAACGGTTTCTACACACATTTATTGGCGCTGTATTAAATATTTAACACATTTCGACATTTATATCGATGTAAAACATTGTATTATAACCGTATCGAGTTCTAGCCCATGTCCATCATGGCGCTAAGAATCTATGTCCGTATCTTTTCGTGACTTTTATGCGTAGGGAACGTTCATTCTGTTCAGCAACCGCACAGTCGCCAAAAAAAAATGTATTATTTTGCTATGACGTCTGTCATAATTAAACACTGTAATAATATGACATTGCCTCTACAGATGTAGAACGACTGGCCTATCGGCCATATAAGGAATGCATTGTTTTAGTTGTGTATTCTATGGGGGATATATTTCTGCCGTCTACTTACGATTTAACAGTTACTTACGTCGACACAATTTTTAAAAGATGTTGACATATTCTCAGATTACACACGTTCACACCCTTACACACCAAAACAAAAACAAAAGCAAAACGCAAAATAACAAACCAAGCAAAATGTATTAAGGATATTATTAAGAGAAAGATAAGGGTACTTCATGTGTTGGCGGTAAGTGAGATGGAAATGAGCAGTGGACATTATAACGAGGGTAAAGTTCATAAATATAAGAAAGAAGGTAATGCTTATCTGGTGATACTGTCCAGTCAGACATATCATTGGATAGATTCCGCGTTAAAGAGAGAAAGACAAAATAATTATTTGCCGAGTATATCTTGCACTCTTGGTTTGCTCGGTACCTATTGCTTGTATCACGACACAACTAAAGTTTTGTGTATTTAGAATCTTGAATTCGTTTAACGAGGTAAGATTGTTGAGATAGAAAATGATGAAAGTACTTATCGGATGTAGTTTATTAGCTTACATTTCACTCCTGACTGTATCAAACGCACCCGAACAAAGCACTCCCCAGTACTGCAGCAGTATCAAACGCACCCAAACAATGAAGCACGTGAACTGTATAAACACTTGGAATTGTGGTCAATATTTTCTGACTTTCAGGGTAATTAAACTATTTTTTATAAGAAAAAACTGAAGTGATTTGTCGATCGCTAGGTGAGGTGACTTGGACAATCATAGTCATACACTCACCGCCCGTAAGCCTTTCGCTGAATACAGCATCCGGACTATTTTATTCCAAGGCCTCCACCCCCCTGCGCAGCCGCTCTACGCCGAGATTAAATCAGCATATCAAACGTTTTAACGCACCTTTATGGTGGTAAGATAACTTTGAGACCTCCATCAAAGTCACAAGTGACCTGTGCAAACACTAATCATACCTGTCAATGACCACCAACTATTATGAGGTTTTAACAGTCGGACCTGTGTTTGTCTATAATGGCAACGTGGTCATCGATATTCCAATCACATTTGCCGTTAATAGTTGCCAACCAAACGAATCTGTTTCGATAATGGAACGCACACTTAGACGTATTTACGTGCATACACATCCGTTATCGAGACGCTCAAAACACCCTTCCCAGCGACAAGTGGACAGACTTGGAGACAAAGGGAATAAGATTTATGTTTCAATTATGGCCTACTATTGACGGCGTCATGTTATCAACATATTGATTTGTAACCTGTCATAATTAAAACATGCAGCAACCAAGATAATGCTTTAATAGACTTCTAAGTGTTTTATGTAAGGAGCAAACGGAACAGATAGGGCAGCACTGCCTGGGGCAGGCACGTGGCTAGTCGTCGTTGCCTTTCGGAACAAATGGTCTCTTGCATTTCTCAATGATATCTATGTTAATCTTTCCAGTTTTTATTTTTTTTTCTCTATATTTATTGCTTTTGAGTTTGAATAACAGTTTTGGTGACACTTGGTATTCTCTCTCTGTTTTTAATTTCTTTTATTAAATGTTTTTACATCTCCGCAACTGCTACGAAGAAAACATTAAAAGGTTCAAATGTTCCAATACGGCATCAAATAAATTTTTGCTTCTCAAATTTCCCAAAAGCAACGACTCAGAAGAAAACCCAAACTACAATGCTCTATGCCATAAGGATTTAGCTTTCTCGTAAACGTTTATAACCCCCAATTGAACATTATCGGGACCCAAAGGTGTCCAATGGAGAGAAAAAACATGAGCCTTTGAATATCTATAAGAAATTTGGATGCATGCATTCGTCACCGTATTAGTATTTATGATGTATCAACTTGATCAATCTCAATTACATTGCCAAATGGAGAGAACGCATGAGAGCGTGGTTTGTAACAAAGGTCTTCCTCTGCTCTGATCGTACATACATTCTGCTTAAATTATGTATAGAACCTACTGCATACCTACTTACTACGTACCTATATCCCAATATTGTGTCGTATGGCTGTAATAGATTTCCAACACTTGTCAAATATAGATCAAATAAAGCAAAGCGTACTATGATGACACAGTGAAGATATACTTTGACAAGTTACCGGCTATAAAGTGTTTTACACAAGATACGAGAAACTTTATTTACAGGAGCATACATATAAACAAGAAACATAAGGTCCTGTGAGCTATATTATAGTGACAAACATATGTATGGAAACAATAGTGTTTTCCCCTCACTGCAACACGAGACTTCTATATGGCTACGACCAACAAAAGTTCGGTTATTGATGATGTTCATAAGTTTTCCTCACCTTAAAGACAACTCTCTGGACTGTAATTAAATCATTTTATACTATACCTTATAGGTGAACCGGGTGTAAATACCAGAAGCCGCTATAGCTATGATGACCAGGCTATAAGTGAGAAGCTGGTATAGCTACGATGACCAAGCTATAAGTCAGAAGCTGGTATAGCTACGATGACCAGGCTATAAGTGAGAAGCTGGTATAGCTCCGATGACCAAGCTATAAGTGAGAAGCCGGTATAGCTACGATGACCAAGCCATAAGTGAGAAGCCGCTATAGCTACGATGACCAAGCTATAAGTGATAAGCCGCTATAGCTACGATGACCAAGCTATAAGTCAGAAGCTGGTATAGCTACGATGACCAAGCAATAAGTGAGAAGCTGGTATAGCTACGATGACCAAGCTATAAGTGAGAAGCCGGTATAGCTACGATGACCAAGCTATACGTGAGAAGCCGGTATAGCTACGATGGCCAACCTTGACACGGTAACCTATCACCTGTACATGGTATACCTGTCACCTTGGCACGGTACACCTGTCACCTGGACACGGTAAACCTCTCACCCTGTACCGTAACATATCCTCTGGTGTGATAGATTCGTGATCGATCCTCGAGGTCCAGTTCCTGTTACAAATATTTACCTTGCAGAATATCAACAAATAGATCGCTGAGAGCTAAATTCTTCCTCTCCGGTAGGAAACAGTCCCACAGACGTTCGTGAACAAATCCGTCATATTATTTACACTATTGAATGAGCAATGGTATCGTGGAGGGATTTAAGAATATGTTTTTTTTACTGAGTGGGAATTAGTGTTGATTTTGATTGACCGATATTGACTTGAGAAGCGACCGATTTAGGCCCATCTGTCACTTCATATGGCGAAGCACTATTGTGTAAGAGATGACGATGATAAATGACATCTACACGCATAACCTGCCTATAGTGTAGATTTGTTTTGCACGCTGTGATGTACAACAGGGCGTTTTACAGAACAGCGGCGACCTTCTCTAAGGTATCTTGCCAACGTCTCATAAACTTTGATTTAAATGAACATTTCAAATAACACAATATATACAGAGTATTCCGTGAAACGGCCTTCATTATGTTTTTCGCAATACTTATATTTCACTGTCATAATTTGATAGAGACAAGGAAACATTGGGCTGTTAAAGGGGCTGGTCGGGGAAAAAATACAAAATAAATGGGTCTAAATGCGTTCTCTGGCCTTCCAAAAGTTATACCACGGCAATATCATGGTCGAGTTCTGCTTGAAATGTCCAGTTTTGACCACTAAAATCTCGGGGAAGCCCCGCGTAAATTTAGCGCAGATCTATTTATATATGGCACGTGGTTGTTTACCTATATGTTGTTGTTATATATAACGGTATTGATACCTCGTGCCTGTCATGACTTTTGCATGCATCTTTTTCTTTCGCCGCGATGTTTACATTTTGGCCTTGTTGAGACGCGCATGCCGTAAAATTACATCGCTGATCTGGGTCAATTGAGAGTTTTAGACTGTCAGGTGGCGATTTAGGATTTCTTTAATATAATTATAATCTTTACTCTTAGGGAGTGAATTTCAGCAAAATTTGAATCGGTATGTTTCATAAGAAGGTATATTAAACATGTGTATGCCATTTTAGCAAATATGACATTTTTTCCCCGACCAACCCCTCAAATTTCATGTAAATAACTAGAATTATTTTCATAACAAGATCACGAAAACCTATACAACTGAGGAAGGAAAACCCCAGATTATTTCTTTCGGCAAAAAATCGCGCTTCAATAGAGCCGAAATTGTTTTAAGAAAAATCATTGAAAAAAATATATATTGGGCATACCACTGTATTATATTTACAGATATATTGGGTTGATAGTTATTAAGTTTTATATTCAAACATTACAATCTATAAATTTTAATTTCCTACAGTCTATAATTAAACACACCACTCTTTTTCAATTGTCTAGGCATAGTTGCCTGTTGGTTGGCATTCCTCAAGTCTCCAGTATGAATTGAACAAATACGGTTATAATCACAATTTAGTTTATCGTGTTTCGATATTATCAGTTTTTGAAACGACATTGACACATTGTAATGTCAAGTATTGAATTCCTGTCGTAGAGTCCTAGTGGAGATAATATGCCACTTTAACTACACGTAACGTCCCTGATCGCCTACCCACTGTTTCAGGCACTTGATAATACATTACCGATAGCGGGTATCTTCTGCGGTCTGATAGGCATAAGGTTGTTGTTATAGAGTAACACACTAATAGGATGTGTTCGTATGTCCTCTTATAGACAAGTGTCTGTGTAGAGGATATAATAATAATCTTTATTCAGCAATAGACACAAATGTCTTTGTGCCCTAAATACATTGCATATACAAGGATATATGTAGTGGTACAATGCATTAAATTACATAAATATATTATAAAGTAAAACAGTGACTTTCCATACTTAAATGCAGGTTTCACGACATCAGGGCGGACGTTACTCCTGATTAAAAAAGTTAATGTTCCGTATCTCATTCGCTTTAAAAATGAAAGCGGCAATTTTTTTCAATGTACTCTTGCTCGTAGTCGATATTAATTCCAGGAACTTTGGTCTATTTGGGTGATGAAAATACCTTCTCTTGATATACATGTGTCTTATGTTAGAATATATGGTACACTCCATAAGGAAATGATGCTCGTCCTCTAGAACCCCACAACAACTACATGTACGATTCGCATATGGAATAGGGTTCGGTCTGTGCCAACGGCCTACCTCAACACTCAAACGATGAGAAGAGACTCTAAATTTTGTTAACGCTATACGAAACTTTTTTATGTTGACAAGGTCGAGATATAGTTTATATTCGAAATTATTAGAAAGATTAACATAAAATCTTGCTCTAGTAGAGCCAGATAATTCCCTCTGCCAATTTTGAACAAAAATGTCTTTTATTCTAATTTTAAATAAATGCATAAAGGCTTCTATACTACCTACAGACTGCATGTACCAAACATATCCGAAACCATTCGTGAAAAGAAGTTCTTTTACCGCACTAGCCCAATTTTGTTTAGAAAACTGATATACAATGAGTAATGATTGATAAATAGAGATTACCTTTTTCGATATCCCCCCTACCTGTAAAGTGATTTAGTATTTGTCTCTCTCCTGTAACCTGGATTTGCTTTAAATGGATCCTTGCACTGTAAACAATAAAAAAATAGCTGAATTTCTGGATAACGTAACAATTGAAAACTGATATCAGTATCCTAAAGCACGCAGCACATTCTTCAAACATTGTTTATTGCTGTCTTAGGACTGTAGCTATTGTTCTACCGGTGGACACTCGACAAACAAGACAATTTATTGAAGTCACAACAATCACATTGAAATGATATCACTCCTCAGAACGTCAGCCGACAATGTACTGAACACTTAACAGTCCGTTTTCATAAACTTCCTATACTGCAGTTAGAAAAATGTCATTCCTGGGTGAGCTGGACGTCAAAGGTGCCTGTGAACATTTGTATTGTGGGAACTAATTAGTGGAGGTGGGTTAAAGTGAGTTTAATCAATTCTCATTAGTTTGATATATCATTTATAACTTCTTCTTTTTTTAAATGTGTGTAAAGCAAAAAGGCATTGTTGCCTATTGCAAATTAAATAAAAAAAAGTTTATTTATCATTTATCACCTAATCATATCTCCCCTATGCCAAGTGTGGACGATGTGGCATCATTTATAGGGAGAACAATTTATATCTAAGTCACGTTATAAAGCAAGTGTAACGCTATGCTATATTATGATAAAAACAATAAGCCCCGACAACGAAATCATTACAAAGTAGTTATTGGATAAACAAATATAACGTATATGTGTGTATCTACCCATTTACTACATAGGAAAATGAGACAATGCACATTGTGTTCTTTTTATAACATTCAGTGAAAAGGCTGGAACCGTTTTCATTGGTTGAAAATGACGTCGCTCCACTTTTTGACATCATGCTTAGAATTTATGTATTGTATTGGGTCATGGCTATTCTCCTTAACTATTGTTTTCTTGACAAAATATTAATGGTTAAGTAGAATTAGATCTTAAGTAGAAGAAGTTTCGTAAGCTTTGATTAAACTTGGGACAGCGCTATATATCGTGTAAAAACCTTAAGGAAGATATATTGATACTTCACCCTGAGGATAGCACCGTTTTTATTGTAATAGAAGTTTTATGGAGCTTAATGTTGGACATGTTATAATAGGCAAAACGCCATCAACAACACATTTTTAGTTTTGTGGGGTGGTTTGTTCAGTTTTTATTACAGATATAAACTCATTTTATTGATACTATATAGTTCTTTATTTACCGAATCGACAAAGTAGATTAATTTAAAGGGCTTATATAATCGTCCCCTACCTAGAGAGCATGACAGAGAAATCTCATTGCAAGGGGCGATATTTTTTGTTATCTCATTATTGTGTTTTCGGTCACACTCTAGGGGGGGG
>NW_018408761.1:1815573-1852680 GCF_002113885.1 Mizuhopecten yessoensis | reverse complement strand
GGGGGGGGGGATTATTTTATACACTCGAATGAAAGGGAAATCTCGAACAAGTAAAACGGGGGGCTATTCTTTAAATTGTTGGAGAGTTGTCATTCGATCTTTCAAAATAATTTAGTGAAAACGAACAACTGACCACATTATCAGAGTACAACTTACCTAGACCTTCAATTATGTTTAAGCTTATGTCATTCATATCGACCAGCCAATATGTCCATACCCTCTGACAAAACTTCCAAATGAACGTATTACTCAAAATATTAATATCAGATCAAAACAACAAGTACAGTTACAGGAGAAACTTTCTTAATCGGAAAGAATTCCCCAAAATCTTTATAACTAACTAGGTTTCATGTTATTATTAATTTTAAGAATCAGCGGTTCAATCGTTAAGGATCCTGTCTATGTCACACTGCACTGTGGTTTTACCTATATACAGTAACCTCCCCTTAAGGATCCCTGTCCCATTACACTGTGGTTTTACCTATATAAAGTAACCTCCCTTTAATGATCCCTGTCCCACTACACTGTGGTTTTACCTATATACAGTTACCTCCCCTTACGGATCCCTGTCCCACGACACTGTGGTTTTACCTATATACAGATACCTCCCCTTAATGATCCCTGTCCCACTACACTGTGGTTTTAACTATATACAGTTACCTCCCCTTAAGGATCACTGTCCCACTGCACTGTGGTTTACCTATATACAGTAACCTCCCCTTACGGATCCCTGTCCCACGACACTGTGGTTTTACCTATATACAGTTACCTCCCCTTAATGATCCCTGTCCCACTACACTGTGGTTTAACCTATAAACAGTAACCTCCCCTTAAGGATCCCTGTCCCACTACACTGTGGTTTTACATATATACAGTTACCTCCCCTAAAGGATCACTGTCCCACTGCACTGTGATTTTATCTAAATACAGTTACCTCCCCTTACGGATCCCTGTACCACTACACTGTGCTTTTACCTATATACAGTAACCTCCCCTGAATGATCCCTGTCCCACTACACTGTGCTTATACCTATATACAGTAACCTCCCCTGAATGATCCCTGTTCCACTACACTGTGCTTTTACCTATATACAGTAACCTCGCCTTAAGGATCACTGTCCCACTACTATGTGCTTTTACCTATAAACAGTAACCTCCCTTTAGGAATCCCTGTCCCACTACACTGTGGTTTTACCTATATACAGTTACCTCCCCTTACGGATCCCTGTCCCACTACACTGTGCTTTTACCTATATACAGTTACCTCCCCTTAAGGATCTCTGTCCCACTACACTGTGGTTTTACCTATATACAGTTACCTCCCCTTACGGATCCCTGTCCCACTACACTGTGCTTTTACCTATATACAGTTACCTCCCCTTACGGATCTCTGTCCCACTACACTGTGGTTTTACCTATATACAGTTACCTCCCCTTACGGATCCCTGTCCCACTACACTGTGCTTTTACCTATATACAGTTACCTCCCCTTACGGATCCCTGTCCCACTACACTGTGCTTTTACCTATATACAGTTACCTCCCCTTAAGGATCCCTGTCCCACTACACTGTGGTTTTACCTATATACAGTTACCTCCCCTTAAGGATCCCTGTCCCACTACACAGTGGTTCTACCTATATACAGTAACATCCCCTTAATGATCCCTGTCCCACTACACTGTGGTTTTACCTATATACAGTAACCTCCCCTTAAGGATCCCTGTCCCACTATGCTGTTGTTTTACCTATATACAGTTACCTCCGCCTAAGGCCCCCTGTCCGACTTCACTGTGGTTTTACCTATATACAGCTACCTCCCCTTGAGGATCCCTGTGCCACTACACTGTGATTTTACCTATATACAGTAACCTCCCCTTGAGGATCCCTGTCCCACTACACTGTGGTTTTAACTATATACAGTAAACTCCCCTTAAGGATCACTGTCCCACTACACTAAGGTTTGACCTATATACAGTAACCTCCCTTTAAGAATCCCTGTCCCACTACACTGTGGTTTTACCTATATACAGTTATCTCCCCTTAAGGATCCCTGTCCCACTACACAGTGGTTTTACCTATATACAGTAACCTCCCCTTAAGGATCCCTGTCCCACTACACTGTGGTTTTACCTATATACAGTAACCTCCCCTTAAGGATCCCTGTCCCACTACGCTGTTGTTTTACCAATATACAGTTACCTCCCCCTAAGGCCCCCTGTCCCACTTCACTGTGGTTTTACCTATATACAATTACCTCCCCTTGAGGATCCCTGTCTCACTACACTGTGATTTTACCTATATACAGTAACCTCCCCTTAAGGATCCCTGTCCCACTACACTGTGGTTTTACCTATATACAGTAACCTCCCCTTAAGGATCCCTGTCCCACTACACTTTGGTTTTACCTATATACAGTTACCTCCCCTTAAGGATCACTGTCCCACTATTATGTGCTTTTACCTAAAAACAGCAACCTACCTTTAAGAATCCCTGTCCCACTACACTGTGGTTTTACCTATATTCAGTTACCTCTCCTTAAGGATCCCTGTCCCACTACACAGTGGTTTTACCTATATACAGTAACGTCCCCTTAATGATCCCTGTCCCACTACACTGTGATTTTACCTATATACAGTTACCTCCCCTAAAGGATCACTGTCCCACTACACTGTGGTTTTACCTATATACAGTTACCTCCCCTAAAGGATCACTGTCCCACTACACTGTGGTTTTACCTATATTCAGTTACCTCTCCTTAAGGATCCCTGTCCCACTACACAGTGGTTTTACCTATATACAGTAACCTCCCCTGAATGATCCCTGTTCCACTACACTGTGGTTTTACCTATACACAGTTACCTCCCCTTAAGGATCACTGTCCCACTATTATGTGCTTTTACCTAAAAACAGCAACCTACCTTTAAGAATCCCTGTGCCACTACACTGTGGTTTTACCTATATACAGTTACCTCCCCTTAAGGATCACTGTCCCACTATTATGTGCTTTTACCTAAAAACAGCAACCTACCTTTAAGAATCCCTGTGCCACTACACTGTGGTTTTACCTATATACAGTAACCTCCCCTTAAGGATCCCTGTCCCATTGCGCTGTTGTTTTACCTATATACAGTTACCTCCCCCTAAGGCCCCCTGTCCCACTTCACTGTGGTTTTACCTATATACAGTTACCTCCCCTTGAGGATCCCTGTCCTACTACACTGTGATTTTACCTATACAGTAACCTCCCCTTGAGGATCCCTGTCCCACTACACTGTGCTTTTACCTATATACAGTTACCTCCCCTTAAGGATCACTGTCCCACTGCACTGTGGCTTTTTCGTATATACAGTTACCTCCCCTTAAGGTTCCCTGCCCACTACACTGTGGTTTTACCTATATACAGTCACCTCCCCTTAAGGATCACTGTCCCACTACTATGTGCTTTTACCTATATACAGTAGCCTCCCCTTAAGGATCCCCGTCTCACCACACTGTGAGTTTACCTTTATACAGTTACCTCCCCTTGAGGATCCCTGTCCCACTACACTGTGATTTTACCTATATACAGTAACCCCCCTTATGGATCCTTGTACCTCTACACTGTGGTTTTACCTATATACAGTAGCCTCCCCTTAAGGATCCCTGTCCCACTACACTGTGGTTTTACCTATATACAGTTACCTCCCCTTAAGGATCACTGTCCCACTACACTGTGGCTTTTTCCTATATACAGTTACCTCCCCTTAAGGATCCCTGCCCACAGCACTGTGGCTTTTTCGTATATACAGTAACCTCCATTTAAACTTTCGTTCGGCTATAGCATTACCACAGTTAGACCAGAGCACTTCCGTTCACCAGGTACCCAGTCGGTTACAGCGAGAGTATAACAATATGAAATGATTTTCCACTCAAAACATTGTTGTTGATTTTATTTTGTTAATTTGATCTTTATTTTTCCTAGAAAAAGGCAAGCAAGATGTGGTTTTCTTTTCAGAAATTATTTATCAAAGTTTAAGTCATACCGGAGGTTTGGTTTGGTTTGTTTTACTATTTTAACAGCTATTGTCATTTCAGGACGTGCCAGGTTTTGATGGTGGAGGAAAGCCGGAGTACCCGGAGAAAAAACACCCACCTACGTCCAGTACCTGGCCACTGCTCCACGTAGGCCTCGAACCCGGGAAATGTCAGACGTCTTGACCACTTGGCCCACCGCGGCCCCTTGATCATACCAAAGAAAAACAGTTTCCAACACCTAGTTACGGTACGTTTATAGCCGTGGTACGGGTATCCTTAACTATGCCCTCATTCATTATAACACAATGCTATAAAAACTGTCACAGTATGAAAAGTCGTCACACTCTTTTATAAGTAACTGTCCCTGCATTTTATAGGGTTATTATATCGTTACTTTACATTTAAGTAGGGTAACAGTTTATAACAAATACCGATACTTAGATAGCACATTAGGTCATTGTAGTAGTGAGTACTGGGTGTACAGACACTATTATCCACTAGTTAGATTATATTTTCTGAAATAGCACCAGATCATTCATCATCTTCTGTGGAATGGCAGTTCTCAAATTAAACACACAATGTCTAATTCTTAAATAATTGATATTCATGAATACCTTTTAAAATGTAGGACGAGCAAATGACCAAATTCTCTTAATCTATAAAAACATCATAACGGGAGAAATATTTTTAAAGTTTCAATTTACTTGCAAAACATTTTAAACTGATTATTATTTTGACAACTACAATGATAACTAGTATATATCTTATTTTTGTATAAAGAATTCCTCGCCTTTTTCAACCCCGAATGACATTTACATAATCATATTACGTGATATTGTACTGCTGGAATTGATAACGCCAAATAGCACACATTTAAACAGAGCTTAAAAAACAGACATGTGAAACATTTATAAAAGAACATAATGTTATGACAATTTCATGGGGTGTCGTTTGCCAAAGTGGCTTTTCAGCCGACTTCTTTTTGGTCTGTCAATGAATTCTTTCAGAGTTAAATTTGTTCCATTTATAGATATGACAGCGGGACCTTTAAGTATTTTCAGTGTAGTGTTAATACAACGAAATACGATACTAATCCATTGACTAAAAGATACAACCCACACAGGGCAATCTCATAGTTTATTTTTATGGCTGAATGTCACATCTGGTTAACCTCTTTGCCAAGTACACTTTAAAATATATCTTCTGAGATTGATGTGCCCATTTGGATTTATCAAGCAAACAATTTATCAAATAAAAAGAATATTGAAAGTATGTCAAAAATTATATAATAACAAACAATTAGATTTGGTAAGCTAACCAGGATTTAAAGGAATCGTTATGAGACGGTCCACTTTTATGGTCAGGTGCTTGACAACCGATCGACTGTTTTGATTTTACAAATAAAATAGACTTCCCTTGACGAAAGTTTCTTAAAAATGTCTATTAAGGGTAATACACCATGTCTTTAAACGCATTTTAAATCAATAGAGGTAATTTTAGTCGGTAAATCTGTAAAAATATCACAAGCTAATACGAGCTCGTTACATATATATTTAACCGATATTTTCCCCACGGAATTTCGGCAAATTTTCTATTGACTTGAAAAAAACATTATGGTTATTTCCCAATGTGAAAGAAGCTGTGACCTATCCATCAATTCACCAGTGAAAGAAAATGTAAACAATAGTATTGATATTAATATTGATGTTAAAAAAACAGACCAAGGTTGGGCCTAAAGTATTACACTGCATATAATCAAACGATTATCATCATCTACATTATTGATGTTGTTCATTCGATAAAAAGAAATTTTCAGAGTGTATGGTTGTGGCGGTATGAATTAACAGTACACGTCGAAGCAAGGTTAACAATAACCATTTGTTTGATAGCTTTTGTTTGATTGTGTTTTACGTCCTATTAACTGCTATGGTCATTTAAGGACGTGCCAGGTTTTGGTGGTGGAGGAAAGCCGGAGTTCCCGGAGAAAAACCCATCGATCTACGGCAAGTACCTGGCGACTGCCCCACATAGGCCTCGAAACTGCGACCCAGTGGTGGAGGGATGGCAGTACCAGAATGTAAGATGCCTTAACAACTTGGCCACCGCGGCCCCTGTTTGATTGCAGACACTTTCTATACCTATGTGCTGCTGGTCATCTTACGGCCGGTTGGGATCAGGTTTTCTTTTTCTTTTGTTTTGACATTACTTGGATTGGACCTAAATTTACATGGCGGGTGTCGTCGATGAAGCGGAAGTTTCCTTATACTTTTACAGAGGGTTCCATGTAAATCTTTCCTTAGTTCATATATCACCATAGTTTTAACGATTTTGAGTTCGAATCATGGTTTTGTTGAGACTTTGGTAATCTGTTGTTGTTTTCAATGATGGTAACTTTAATCGACTTTCACAAAAACGCCTTTAATTGTTTGAATGCGTCTAAATTTAGTTCATGGTTTACAATGACAGAGTCTTAGAATGCTCAGCAATGGAACATTTTTGTCTACAGATGATACATTTACGAGTTCAAATAGTACCAGATGATGTATTTTAAATTCAGAACGTAGTTATTTGTATATGTTGTAAACATTGAGTTCGAGGATAACGGCTTCTGACTCGACAACACGAATCAACCCTTACTGTAGATAGACATTAATACATATATTTATTAATAAGACATGCTGCGATGTCAGCAAAGATTCGTTCATTTGAAGTGCAAGATACTTCAAAATTAAGCCCTGATCCGTTTTTGGTGGTGGCTTTAAGAATTGTCTATGAAATCATACCAATGTTTTAGGCCATCCTTCCCTGACAGGCTTTGAAGTACTCTATCATTTCAGAAACTCTAGTAAGCTGTAGATAAATGTGCCATGTGTTTCCTATTATGAAGTATAAATACAGTTTGTGTTCGAAGTATACCAGGTCAATACTCTAGTCCGACTATTGCGGTCATAAATGAATGTTTATCAAAAGGCCTTGTATTAAAACCCATATATCGACCGCGAACAGCTCATAGTTGTATGTCAAAACTGGATCCAATTCCTCGGATTATTGGGAGCTGTAAAGCGTGTGTAAGAAACCCGTCATGTAGTGTGTAAATTAGCCAGTGATATACTTATATTTTATGGCATTTTTGTTGCTGACGTTCTTTGTTTTAATTTTAAGATAAAATTAGAAACATTGTTGATCAGAATTTAATATCAGTCTACACACTCAGTTAGTAGGTGCATTGTAACATGGCTGTGTAGTATGTCTGAAGTATAACAGTAATTGTGGTTTTCTGATTATCGAAATTCTGTTGTTGCTCAGGTATTGTACGTGACATCAGTTGTGAGTGTGTATTATAGTCTACATAAAGTATCTAAAAAAGAGCAAATAAAAAAATCATTTTCTAGTCCAACCAGGCGCTTTTTCAAGAGTATTCCAATGTTTTGGCTAAGAATGTTTCTTTCCTTTGAACATTTCTAATTTGGGGTTATTTGGGTAAAGAAAGCAAACATACTTTGTTGTTCGGGAAATAAGAATCCAAGTACGGTGTTTCTGAGAAACCTCTGATTTATAACATAGAACTATGTTTTGAAGATTTAATTTTATTTGTATCCCTACTTAACGTAATTGAAATCGACACTTCAAAATTATTAATGTATAACACTATGGCCGATACAATGATTTTACAGCCGAAAGAAGAAGATATTCTTGAAAATAACCTCATCTTAAGGTTGATAAATAACTGTAAAAACCTTATTGCATGTAAATAACTGTATATTATTGGTCACAGGGATACTGGAAACTGTATGCTAAACTGAGGTGTGTTCCTTCTAAGTTACGAAGCTTTTATTAAAACTGGATTTCGGCTGTATGCTGTATTCTAAATCACATAAGTCTTTTTTTGTAACGAAACTTAATAAGTTAAAGTTACATGATTTTACGCTACAGTAATTGTAAGAATAAGAGCAATGATTTATCATAATTATCATAACTTCCATAATGGTTATTACATAAGAATAAGAGCAATGATGTATCATCATCATCATCATCATCATCTTAATGGTTTTACTAAAAAATAAGAGCCATGTTTTACCAAAATAATCTTATAACCGGTATTGATTATTACATAATAAGAATATCCATGATTTATCATGATAAACTTAATCATTGAATGGTTATTACATAATAATATGAGCCACGATTGATCATAATCATCTTAATCACCATAATGGTTATTACATAATAATAAGAGCCACGATTGATTATCATCATCTTAATCACCGTAATGGTTATTACATAATAATAAAATAATAAGGGCCACGATTGATTATAATCATCTTAATCACCGTAATGGTTATTACATAGTAAGAATAGCCATGATTTATCATGATAAACTTAATCATTGAATGGTTATTACATAATAATAAGAGCCACGATTGATCATAATCATCTTAATCACCGTAATGGTTATTACGTAATAATAAGAAACACGATTGATTATAATCATCTTAATCACCGTAATGAAAAAGACTAAACTGATGCAGAACTACTGTAGGAAAAATCCAATGTTTCTACTTCAGCATCATGGTATATCAGCCATATATGAGACATGTGTATGATATATGATTTGATTTACATACTGTTCTAACTCATTGGGTTTCTCAGTAAAAGGGGTTTAAGAAAAGTTCTTCAAATTTTCACAACTCTTCCTTTACAATGGTTAATCGTGAAAGACATTCGACATTGTATAGTCATGAAATCATACAAAACGTATTTAAGATCAACGAAGGAACACTGAAACAAATATTTTCAAAAGTGTATATAACAAAATATTTATAAACATACTTCAATAATGTTTTAAAGATAACACAAAAGTGACAAAATAATGTAACTTACTTGCTTGACAGGAGACTCATTTTTCTGTCATTGAAGGATAACCGAGAGAGAGCAGGGGTATCCATGGCGCTGTCGTAACTTCCCCTGCTGTCCGATTTCATTGTGTACTCCAGCGCTGGTAAGGAAACACGATCTTGTTTGAACTTCCAAAGGAACACAGATCCAGGGATTTAAACAACACTTACTGATCGTATTGTAATAAACGGTGTGCTAATGGCTGGCGAACGATCTGATTCCGTGTCTACTTGTATTAGCCAGGGGGGTAAGTAATCCCGAAGTCTCATCTATGTCACTGTAAACACGACTGTACATACAATCTTGTTTGATATTATCAACGATCTTCATCAACGGTTTTGTTTGCACATTTTTTCCGTTATATATCTGTTCAACAAGACAAGCATTCACAACGTTTCAGTGATCGGTAAACCATCTGCCTTGATTCTTGGCATTAATAAGCCGATGTATAAATAACGATTAATATGGAATCTATGAAAAGGAGATTATACTGTATCTAATGGGAAACTATGGTAGATGGTACCTGAACTGCGTTAACCGCTTTATATGAAGTCGGTAAAGTATAAGTTATCGATGGGCTGATAACATGGACGCTTTATGAAATGACGATATTGATCTTCAGCGATATATGGAGATTTGATCCCCATGTAATCTACCGATATGTAATTACGTAAGGTTCATAATTCTAGCAGGAAGCTGTAACAGTATTTCAACCAATTAATTGACACAAAATATGCAGTAAAGACTGGAATCCAGTTATTTATATCTCTACTTCAACGCATGTGTTATTGACCTTCAATCCTCAGTAGAGAAGTTCTTTCCATTGAACCTGATTCGTCTATTTAAATCACATTGACTGCAGCACACAATCATCGTCGATATGAACATGAATACAATGGTTGTGTCCTATTAGGAATTGAAACGTTCCATCATGCTGAACTAGATCAGTGTTAATCCAATGGAAGGAAATGACCTCAGTGAATCGTATTCTTGCGATGTAGTGTGTTGTCGATCTAGAGGAAAGAAAAAAAATACGTGTGTATCATTGCAAGTACAATGCTTGTTTCAAAGAAAGAACCTCAACACATTCAGAAATCTTAAATTGCAATGTATAATTTTGACAGGATATAATCAAATTATTCAACGATAAACCAAGTAACAAAATTTCTTTCATTATTTTCACAATACATCGGGATATCTACCTGATCGTCTGAAAGAGTGTATTTCGGTTAAATTACTCTCAATACAGAACCAATAACACGTGTTTCCTGTTACAAACGGAAGTCGTGAAGGATTTCCAATACAAGGGGCCTATAAATCAAGCTGATTTATTTTTCATTCTTACAATATGGTTATAAAACAGTCACCTCTGGTCTATTAATAATCCCTTTTGCAAAACAGTCAATAATATCTCAATGAAAATTCATGACCTGCCTGAAAAGTCGGTGTTTACCGACCTAC
The DNA here is from genome assembly GCF_002113885.1 of Mizuhopecten yessoensis. Lineage (NCBI taxonomy): Eukaryota > Metazoa > Mollusca > Bivalvia > Pectinida > Pectinidae > Mizuhopecten > Mizuhopecten yessoensis. The sequence continues at coordinate 1,842,309 of NW_018408761.1, read as the reverse complement.
TTCTGAATATTTACACAACAGTAGGAGTGAATTGCGGTGCATAACAACGCGGTACTTTTGTTTTACACTGACATAATTTACGTCATCCACCATTGTACAAAGTGATTTCCGGACGTTAAAAACACCAATACCTTCACCTCAGATCAATAATTAATAAAAGATAGCGTAAATTTAAATAATAGTGTATAGGTAACTTATATTTTGATTACATTCAGGCTTATTTGTCAAAGCATTGATGTAGCATCAGCTAACATAAGAAAAAATATAAGTTATAATAAAGAAGTTGAATATTAGCATGAAAGTTAAAGTATTCACATCCGTTGATGTTTCTACTGTACATATATATATGTATATACTATGTATAAAAATGTTTGTTTAAAATGTAATTGCTACGTAATATTTTAAATATTTACCATGGAGAATAACGCATGTTGAGCGATTCCTGTTGTACAGCCATAAAGTGATGTCTACTCCGTAAGCCAAGGTAAAACACCTATGATCTTTTTGACGAAGTGTCATACGCTTGTACGCCTACAGGTCGTTTATTAGAAACACTATCTCCTTTTTGAAATTGGACACCCAAGTTACAATTATACGCTGCCACATTTGTATACATTTACAGTTTTAAAAATAGTTCTGTTTTAACTTGTTTTGGGCATAGAGTCGTGCTTTTGTAATTACTGCCTAAATTGAGGGTCACTATGTTCCGTGTCCGATCACTCACCTATCCTTAAAATCTAGGTAAATACAAAAAGTCAGCTTTAAATTTCAAGGACTTTTCCATTAGCGTCCACATGCTACATCACAATCACCTACACACTCAATTAAAGATAAAAGTTCAAATTAAATTTGATTCTAGCGAATCCACTCAGATCATAAACCGATAATTATTAGAAGTTACTCTCTCGAGCAGTAGGTTAAAAGGTCAGTTCGTCGGTATGGTCCCGTGTGCTATGTAAACATTATAGAAGCTACTTTCATTTAAAATACCAAATAGTCGGGCGTGCCCAGAGTGTATTTGAGACATTTTCATTATAAAACTAATTTCACTGAGACGTCAAGATGAAAGGCAGTTGTGACATGGAAGGCCTTTATCCTTTCAAAGTTCATATATTCATGTCGAATTAAATTGGAAAGCAAGTTAAATATTAAATTTTACTTTGAGTTGTTGTTAATGTTACTCTGATATTTTCATTCTCTGTATAATTGAACATGCTTAATTCTCAAAATATACAATGAACTTGTGACACTTACCATTTTAAATGAAAAACAAATCTTTTTGGGCTCAAACGCTTCAACAATACATATCCACTATCATCAAAACTATATCATATAAAGACAAGATACTAAAAATGCATGAACATCCTTAGTCCAATTTCAAAGGGTTTTAAAATGTGAAAAATGAAAAATACCTTATTGTTCATGTTTATTTAATACCATATTAGAACAAAACATAATCATCTTTTTCTGAACCATAGGTTATAAAGAAAATATACGTAAAGTTTATGTAAGTACTTAATCAAATTCATAGGAATTTTAAATACCTAAGATAAAAATAAAATCAAGGCATATAGATTCAATACTATATTAGAAAAAAAACCTATCCTAGTTTGCCTTATCCATAGCTTTTATCGACACTGAACCAAATGCCTACCCACTATTATATAAATCATATAATATAAAGATAAGGTATTTATAAGGCACCTAAATACTGAACCAAAATTACAGCCACTGGAAATATGATCGATAAAATATTGGATATGTGGATTCAATACCATATGAAAACAATACCTACTAAGCATTATATAAACCATATGATATAAAGATAAGATATTTAAAGGCATGTAAATACTTAACCGAATTTATAGGGATTTTAAAACACGACAGATGAAGTATAAAGAAACCTTTTCATGTGACAGAGCTGGTATGACCTATCCTGATGGGTACCAAGCTGTATGTATATTGTTTACCTGTTTATTACTCCCAAGTCTTTCATGAGCTAAGGGTTAGCTGTCATCGTGGGGGTAACCTGTCCCAGATAACATACCATAAGTGCTCTGTCAAATTTGCGACATTGAAATCTACTAACTGATTTTTTTTTAATATCTAAGTTAGACAAAAATAACATTCGCGAAAGAGTAAAATTGATATATGGAAAGGGTCGAAAGTATTAAAAAGATTTTTTTTTTAATATAAACTGTATAAAATCATCGGAGGAATAATACATGTAGTATATCATGTTGAAACAAAGGTTTCCTTTATCCAAAGCAGGGTATGTATCTAACATAACAAAATTTAATCGTATCAAATTATATATTTTTTTCCATCATTTTGTTATTTCCTGAATTTATTTATTCGTCGTGCCAGATGAGAAGAAAAACAAATAATGCATATCACAGTCGGTTGATATCAACCAGGCACCTATGACAATTTCAAGCTAACGTTTGACACTTGAGAGTGTGAATTAAGCGGTATAAGTGTCGGGTCGCGTTATCACCCCGTTTTCCCGGGTATATACAAACATCCCTATTACGATAAAGTCCCCTGTCGTGAGGTTAGAATCCCTCCAGTATCCTACAAAGCACGGATATGTCATCAACTAATACGATTTACCATCAATTTTAACTTATCAAATTGACAAGCTCTATCAGACGAAAAAATGTACCAAGTGTTATAACTGCCAGGTATGTGTTCCCTTTTGACTCACAACAAGAACAACTCTGAGAAAAAAGGAAATGAAAGATGGCAATGAGAAGGGTTACATTTGTATTAACATTTTACTATTAAAACTACCATGTAGCTTTGTTTTTTTAAAGCTACTTTCAAAAGCACACAAATAGCCAACACACAAAATACAGAAGCAGCTACCAACCAGAATATTAACAAAATCCTTGTTTACGCCCAGTTGGGTTTTATATATATAAAAAAACAACCGCACCACTAGCCTTCTTGGAGTTGCCGAGCCAATCTTTAATGTAACAGTAAGCCGGATGCCCCAAACCAAATAGATTATCAAGGATGAGGGAGTAAGGCTAGTAGAATTCTCTGATCACTCATCAAGTATTGTCTCACATTTAACATATGGACATTTATATGAAAAACCTTCGGGGTAGTGAAATTTAAATCAGAAGAGTCACAATCTTCTTTCTGAACTAAGTTATATAATAGTTCAAAGCACACCACAAACACAATACTGTAACACAGAATACTAATGACAGAGACAATTTGTACCGAATAAATTGAAGGAGTTTGAAGTGGGTGGGTTTGAAATATTTAATATGCTATCGATTTGCAAGACGGCTAGCCAAGGACGCAGGGGATGTTATCCCACAGGTTTCTTTGACAAATAAGGGGCCAGCATCTTCCATCATGTTATCAACAACCAATCAATGACCACTAATACTTACAAAACATATTAAGGTGATTTGGGCCGTAATACAAAATATTTAAAAAAAATAATAAGATAATTTATAGAATACAGGGAAGTTGCAATTATACAATACAGCCATTAACAGGGTGTTTAATATATAATAGGATTTTAAAATACTCCTCAAATACATTTTAAAAGAGGACGAAGTCTGAAAACTACTTCTATGGTACTTATTGATGATATGTGTCTGTTATTATAATCATTTCGCCGTCCGAACATATCGCTGGAGATTTTCGGTTTCTTCTATTAAAATAACCACTCGAAAAACGTTGTAAGGGAGCACCAATCAAAACAGTTACTAAGATAATGCAGTAACCCCAACACAGTCAATATTTACTGCGCAATTTGACCGATAACCATAGTTCTGTCCCTCATCGAGTTGAATCAGATTTCACTATCTTAATTATATGTTTAAGTTTAACATATGTACATAGGTATCAATACTTTTGTGTAATTGTGTATTTTATCAGAGAAAAATTATCAGTTTTAATTTTGTATGTTGGTTGTAGTTTTATTATTCATTTTGAAACAATTACTGAATAAATGTTTTACCTAAGTGTGTCATAAACGCAAAGATGGCCCATGCAACAAAGTCCTGTATAGCAGTTTATTGGTCTCTGTAGGGGTTAAACCTTCATGACAACAGGGTCACGGTTCCTGTATTTACTGATGAAGATTTACCTCAGCCCTTGTCCCAACTTATTGTATAGATAATATAAATGTGTATTAATCGACGAAAACAACGTGTTGCTGTACTAGCGACTGAACAAATATACAAAACACCCTTGCAGTTATTGCGCTACTGATAGAAAGGGCAATAGACTATTAACTGTGGCGTGAAATACAAACCATACAGATTTGTTCCTTGAACCAAAGTTTAACTAGTTTCAATTTAATGTCTCTAAGTCATTCATAACACAACTGTACACTACAAGTATTGGTGATTGATGAATTGTAAAGCTGAAATGTCATAGTAACCACTCGTTACTCATCATAGAGGCGGTGTTACCGGTAAATGTGCTTTTCTCATTACCAAAAACACAATATCATATTACATCGAGTAAATATCATGGGGTTAAATGATTCAATGTATGAGCATTCCGCGGTGATATTTTTCTCATCTGCAACATTATATATACTTCATCAGCAATCGATTTTTTTTTTATATTTATAGATTTACTGTTCATATACCTTTTCACTTTAGCATATACTATTTAATTAAACAAAAAAACCATAACTAATATTTGTGTTTGATAAAATATCCAATGCCCCTGTATGAAAGTTACATGAACATTCAATTTCTCCCATCAGCCTCGTTCTACTCAGGGTTTCTCCTCCACGATTGTGATATATATTGGGGAATTTCCTTCCTTTCCGCTGAACAACTGTTTATGGTATAGAATTGATTTTCACTTTAAAGAAGAAAAAAATCTATACAGAATACTCTCAGCATGAACAATGTAAGATCATAAAAAAAACGTCACCAAATTCATAAAAAATTCGCAATACATATTTGATAAACTTACCGTTATCCGCGTAAATGAGGCGAAATCCAAGGAGACTATGCAAACATCAGACCATGTACCAGTGTAACAGAACAAAAGTATTAGTGTTGGCACAACTGATCTATCGGTGGACAGGGTCCCAAAGGCTCTTTACTGGCTACTGATAATCTAGCAAGAAAACAAACCGTCACTGAACAAAGCTCGAGGATTTCGTCGCTCCACGGGGTCTTGATACAACAATCTTTTATTAAGACATTCTCGTAAGTTATAAGGAAAAATTGATCGGCATTTTAAGTCAATTAAAACCAGGTGTTGGTGGTGGATTTAACGCGTAAGGACACAACTGTGGCACATACCATAAACTCGCTGTGTACACATAGCTGACTCTAGTAAATTATTACAGTGCAATTGTTTCCTTGTAGGTGAAATGTATTATAATTAATGTCGGCGATAATAAAACAGAACATATTTAACAAACAAAATGTTAAAATAATGTAGGATTTTACTCACTTTGAGTAATCAAAAGTCAATACTTCTATTTCAAACCGATGCCTTGCCTGTTTGTTTGACATGGCTGAGGTTGTAGCTTTAAAAACTCTGAGTGTCTTGCCGAATGTAGAATATGGCCCACTTGGTTGTTTAAATCGAACGTCTGGCCGAATGTATGATTTGACCCAGTTGGTTGTTGCAAACGGTAAATCGATTGTAAGACTGGACCAAGTTTGATATTGAAAATGTAGTTACATTATTTTGTAGCTTCAAAAAATACATCAGCACAAATTAATCTTCAGAATGAAACATTTGAAAAAATAGTAAGATGTAAGTTTAGTTTCAAATTCAAATGAAAACGGATATATTTAAAAGTTTTAATTACTTCTTTTTAAATGTGAATTCGTTCAATCAACTGAAGAGCACTTCATCATACGAAGAAATAGTACTTAATTTCACAGTTGACGCTGTTTTAGCTGGATATGACCAAGACAAAAATATTACGCCGGTTTATAGAAGGTCTCGTTAAATGATAACGTCATTAGTGCTGAATAACTAATTCTTGGATATTTATTATTAAACATCGTATCCTTTAGCATTGACTTTCGAACAGAAAATGTTACATTTCATTGTATAATATCTACATGTCAACAGGCAACAGATATATATAGCATATCTAACGTGGTACATTTTCCAGTATTGTCGAGGAAAAGGGTGTTGATTAGAAGGATATACAAAATAAAAACCGGTTCCCAGCGTTTTACACGGAGACCATCGAAAAAATTATCAAGACGGAGGGAGTGTTCTTAGTAGGAATAATTTTCTGATTCATAAAAATCGATATTTATATCAGAATCAAATAACACATTTTCTAATAAAACCACAATAAACTTGCTCTTTGTTTTCACGAATATGCATCTCTCTACACCCTTTAAGGTGTCCGTTAGATTTGAACATATATCATAGAATCCGTGATAATACGAGCAAGCTGTGACGATTTAATCAACTGCATGTATACATGAAGGGAAGTCAAGAATGTTAATATCAAGGAAGGGAAAGTTAACGATCGGAAAATTGAATCCGTCCGGCTCATTGTCCAGATAAGTAGTTAGCCGTCCCTGTGGGTCACGTTATAAGTAAATAGGATGCAGTGCCGTCCCGCTCATTGTCCAGTTTAGTAGTTAGCCGTCCCTGTGGGTCACGTGCCCTCGATTTCAAATTCAGGAGGATCGACGTAGAGCATTAATTTCTTATTATTAAAAACCCCCAAAACATCGTCGATATAAATGAAATTGAAATTGAGAGGCTCGGCTAGGTATTCTTATCTTTCGTGATAAGAACTTTGATAAAGCTAGCTACAAAAGAAACAAAAATAAGTCGGCCAACAAGGGGCACCGCTTGTTTCCATGGGTAGCAGTCTGATCGAAATCTGTCCACCAAACTCTTCAAAGAAGTTGTCAATCAGGAATTAAATTCATCTCACGACTTCATCTCCAGTATAATTCATTAGGGTCTTAATCGTGTTTCACAAAGAATGATTAAAAGTAGTTCGTTCATAATTATATATTTTTATCGTCGTTCGCAAACCCCTTTTGTGATAATCAATAACAATGGATTCTCTGAACTTTTTATATCCCACGACTTAGTCAAATTATTGATATCGGTTGTTTTATATTTTTCATAGCGTTTGTCACTGTTACAGCGTTTTTTCCAATATGTTATTTTCCTAACAAACTTTAATAATAATAATATGAAACAACGTTTGTCTTTTCAGTGTCTAATGTTTTCTTGGATTATAAAGTCTAATCTTATGCAAACATTTGTTATTTGTCAAGCGGCATTGCAGTCGATAAGCAATGTTCCAGATGTCCGGCCCTAGTCTCGAAAGGGTAACTTTGGCAGATCGTGGGAAAAGACACAGTGGTTCTCTGTGGAAAGGGGGTTAACTCTTATCATAAATTATCTATCTTAGATACAGAAGAGTTCTCCACACTAAATTATAAATAATGGTTTGGGACGCCTTTTCATCATTACGTCCTCAAATGACTACTGAGTGTTAAATAACTAATTGTTCATGTTTGTATTACTACATCATTCAACTAGCCCTAAAACTTCTTACCCTCGATGTTTAACTCATGTTTTGTTATTCGAGATGCTTTAAACAGAATTCATGATGATTTGATATTATAAGAATAGGCAACAAAGGAAGAACAGTTGGACTATGAGGTAAATATAAATGTACAACAGCATAACATACCTAGGAGCTCAAGAAAAAACTAAATCGTCACGATGTAGCTGACTTCTACGACTTTAGTTATACTACCTTATCAGATAGTATAGATGTCCCTCTCAGTCCCAATATGTCGGCCTCTTGGCCTTTTTATCCGACTTCAGACATACACATCTGTTGTCCCAATGCTGGAACATACGGAAGTTTTTAAATCGGATCGTTTACTTTCGCCCTCGATGAAGGCCACAAGACCAACATATTAGGTCTTAAAGTTACATTTGAATTAGTTTTTGTTTTTGTTTCCGTTTCAAACGTAACTTAAACAGATTTGTACTTCCACCTGTTTGGCCCCCAGTATCACGGATGAGTCGCAGAACTCATATTCAGTTACCAAATTATATCCATACAATCACCTTAGGGGTCTTACGATTATCTTAATGTATTTGACTTTTTAAAAATGCGTTTGTAATTAAACGTCTGAACGATGGGGCTTTCTTTTCGCTTGTGAAGGGTATCAAACGATACTAATCTAAAATCAAACTAATTTCTTTTGGAATGTCTTATGTGTCATTTTCTACGACATTCAGAGAGCTTGTTAGGTAGGAGCTGTCTTGATCACTTGCTCTCTGGACTGTTATCTGTTATATTTTGGGTCATTTTTATTGATATATAACAATAATTTATATAAGGCAATTGATCCTTCTATGTAACCTTATGCCTTTATGTCATGTAACTTTTTATATTTTTGATATATGATATTTCAATAAACAATATTGAATTGAATTAATTAATTACAGGTATAAAATCGTTAAATATAGTATAATAATTCGACTGTAAGGACCTGAAAGCACAACACAAACAAACTGTTGAAAATATTGATGGTTTTAATAAGGAGAACATAAATTCCATAAACAATATCATAGTGGTGCTGACATAAATGCCTTTGTTTGTAGAAAAGGAGCTACCCTTTACGTACCTGAAAGTAAATAGAAACGAAATAATTAAGTTGTAATTTCATAACGATATGAAAGGTTTTTATTGAAAAGTAAACTATGAAGCCTAGCTTTTTCCAAAGTCATTTTTTGTTTACCGTCTTTTCTTTGGATGAGTCTTAAATGGACGAAATATTCACGTGGTGCAGTTAAATTGTTCACATTGTTTGTTTATTGCACTTACATATCGGTTTTTTTACATAGGTTGTCCCCAACTTGGTATTTCATTTTTTTGTATTAGTTAAAATGACGTGTTTATAAAAAAGATAATCGATTGAATTTTTAAAGAAAAATAGTTTTTTAATTCAAATCATGATTTGTAGACTTCATTTTCATATCTGTTTTCCATGAAAATAACCACAATCTGTATTAAATCGTACTTTCATTAAATATGGTACGATCGGAAATAATGTATCGAAAAAGGTTTGACCTATATGCATATTCTATAGGCACAGGTGGCTATGTTTTAACTTTTCTAAAGCCAAACGTTTACTATGTCACCAAATAAATATTAGAAGAATCAATCTCTGATTCCTGTATGCAACACACAGAAATGTCTATGCGAAAACATTTCATAAATATCCTCATAAAGTGGATATTTCGAACATTTTACATATTTTTTCTTTCTTTTAATTTAAATGACGTTATAGAACAAAGAAAATTCGTATGTTTAAGTTCAAAACAAAGCTTTTGCTGAAAAACGATTTCTTTGAGTGATAATTCACGTTTTTACTTATACTTGCCAACTCTCCATATTTTGGAGAGAGGCTACCGATTAAAGACCCTAAAATTTAGCATTTTCAACCAATGAATTTGCTTACCAATTTCTATTTGATGAGATCTGAAGATTTCATCTAAATTCAGAGCGCGCCTAATCTCCCTCATAGAAATTTCAAAAAGTTGTCAAATCTGTTTACTTCCTTTCACCACTACTTACAGTGACATGTGTTGCCGTAGCATTCGGCATGTCGATGACCGCAGGCCTTTAAACATCCCTCTCTGTCCGTACATAACTGTCCTGTTAGTTTACACGTACATAATCCGGACTGACAGTCATTCACCGTGCCGTATGGACAGGGTAAGTGGCAAGCTGATACGTCCAACTCATTACACATATGGATGTTAGCCGACGACACTAGAACAACATTTTATTCGATGACAAAATCTAACTTTACAAAAAACAACAAAGTATATGTTTAATAAGATTTGTGATGCATGTCTTAAGTTACATAATGACAGGAACTAAAATTTTCTAACAGTATCTTCTTCTATACTTAAGATTAAATACCATTTGGAATTATTTTTTGTATGCAATGTGAATGTAATATATATACATGTACATCATATGTTTATATCGTTGTGATTAATATGTGCTCTTGTTATAATGATCAAAAACAATATAACACAGATATGCAGATCTTTGAGAACCGGATTTGCTATTATTTTAAACAACAATGTAGAAGATGAGCATTTGAAAACGGTAACAGTAGAGGAGCCAAGAGAAGCAACCAAATGTATTATTTTTTAAATATAAAAAGAAAACAGTATGTCAAGATAGATATCCTTTAAGTAGATTGTACAGATAAGCACGATTCTACATTATGGTCACTTAATACCATAATGCAGTTAGTTATGTCAGGACGAATCGTTTCCTCCAAACATACGAGAAATAGAGGCTACTTACCTAACTGTATCAGACAAACAGCAACTATACAGAGAGTTACACGCGTCATCCCGTTGTATTATATGACACCAGGTCGAATGTGGAAGGTCGGCACCTTAGGATGTGAGGCCAGGACCTTATCTTGACTCCAGGTTACCTACTTTGTCCAGACCAATCGTTATCATAACAACAGCTGACACGTTTTGAACACCTTATTAGGCAAATGTATGATCTGGATACAATCCTTATTTGGATATGATTAAAATCCGACTTCTTGCTATGCACAAACTGTAGCGAAAAGTCAAAGCATATCATATCTTCATCCTGGAAAAGAACTTTTACGTAGTATTTATTTTAGGACTTGAATTATAATAAAGATTTGAAAGAAAAAAAAATTATATATATATAAAATGCTTTCAAAAATAAGACCTGGCCCGTATTCATGGAACTGTTCTCGTGCCTAAGTACGGATGTTGTGCTCAAAGCTATATTCTTGTAACTCACATAAATCATAACAGTTGATCAAACGTCATTAGTTATTAGTATCGCTCTTTTGTTATTTCAGAGAAGAAAAATCATCAAATTTGTTAGAGACTGAAGGCGTTGATATGTCAGTAGTCTACTTCATAAGTCGTACGGTACAACTGTAACCAAGGAAACTACAAAATGCGTAATTAAACATTTCCATATTTTCATTTCAATTCTATAATTTATCAAGGAGCTATGCATGTATCAGGGAACAATGTATGTATCAGGGAGCTATGTATGTATCGGGGAGCTATGTATGTATCAGGGAGCTATGTATGTATCAGGGAGCTACGTATTTTTCAGGGAGCTATGTATTTATCAGGGAGCTATGTATGGATCAGGGAGCTATGTATGTGTCAGGGAGCTATGTATGTAACAGGGAGCTATGTATGTATCGGGGAGCTATGTATGTATCACGGAGCTATGTATGTATCAGGGAGGTATGGATGTATCAGGGAGCTATGTAAATATCAGGGAGGTATGTATATAGCAGGGAGCTATGTATATATCAGTGAACTATGTATGTATCAGGGAGCTACGTATATATCAGGGAGCTATGAATATATCAGGGCGCTATGTATGTATCAGGGAGGTATGGATGTATCAGGGAGCTATGTCTATATCAGGGAGCTATGTATATATCAGTGAACTATGTATGTATCAGGGAACTATGTATGTATCATGGAGCTATGTATATATCAGGAAGCTATGTATATATCAGGGAACTATGTAGGTATCAGGGAACTATGTATGTATCATGGAGCTATGTATATATCAGGAAGCTATGTATATATCAGGGAACTATGTATGTATAAGGGAACTATGTATGTATCATGGAGCTATGTATATATCAGTGAACTATGTATGTATCAGGTAGGTATGTATATATCAGGGAGCTGTGTATGTATCAGGGAGCTACGTATTTTTCAGGGAGCTATGTATGTAACAGGGAGCTATGTATGTATCACGGAGCTATGTAAATATCAGGGAGCTATGTATGGATCAGGGAGCTATGTATGTCTCAGGGAGCTATGTATATATCAGGGAGTTATGTATGTATCAGGGAGCTACGTATGTTTCAGGGAGCTATGTATGTATCAGGGAGCTATGTATATATCAGGGAACTATGTATGTATCAGGGAACTATGTATGTATCAGGGAGTTATGTATATATCAGGGAGCTATGTATATATCAGGGAGCTATGTATGTATCAGGGAACTATGTATGTATCAGGGAGCTATGTATATATCAGGGAGCTATGAATAAATAGGCGGTTATTTGGCTTATTGTGCAAGCACAACGCCTATAGATTAGCGACCCGAAGGGCGTTCAATCCAAAAACTTCTCTTGCAACGCATTGGTTTTTGGAGATGGTATTCTCTCATTAAGAAGGGATTTCACTACTCGCACACAACCCTTGGTCTTATTCTGAGTGTTTAAGTTGCATATGCTGGTGATTTTCTTCTCAAATACTTCTAAAGTCGAGAAGAACACGTACACTGCATAAGAGGCGTATCAGAAGTTTCCAGTGATAACCGAGTGAAAATGTGTGACATTTTCTATTTTAGACCTGAGTTACGAGTCGTTCATAAGAAGACTTGTGCCATTTTCCTTCATGGACGAATCTGAGAGATCCCGGGGCTCCAACCTTATGAAGGCAATCACATTGAACGTAGAACCCAGTTGTAACTTAACAATAGGGGATGGGGTACCTGCCTCTCATTTACGGCAGGTTCCTATATAGTTGTGTCACTCGTTCGAATGTCACCATGCCACTTAACTTTCACGAGTAGAGTGATCATGATAAAGAGTAGCCATCCTGTAAGTGTTGACCAAATTTGTGAGTAACCGTTTAGATTTACTCATTTCATTAATTTTTGTAAGGTTAACTGCTTTCAAATTATCCCTAATTTTGTGAAATGTGATAATATTTTAGCTTAACCTGACCTTAAAGAAATTTCACGAGAACTTACACAGTAAGTGGGACTTCAATTGGTCGAAGGAAAGTATACGTACCATTAATACATAAAGTTCCCTAAGTTTCGTAAGCTAGTTTCTTTACGAAATGTTGTTATTTATATCCGCGAAGTTTCCATTCTGACAAAAAATCGATTTGTAACCAAAGCCTAAACATAATGTTCAGAATAATGTAATAATGGGTCTAGAACAAGTACCCGAAACAGTGAAAAATACAACCAAAAATGTACAATCGTCACTATGTAAAGTGAACTTTGATATAGTATAAATGTGCACATGCTACATTTTCTTTTTATACCTATTTTTGGTATGAAATTGTCGGAGAGGAGTTTATCTAATTGTGTAAAGTATGTTTTTCCTTTGTTAAGAGGTATTAAATTCATTTTCGGTGTTTGAATTTCTATGTCAAACAAATTTGACAAAAACAATGCGAAGGAGCATGAATTGTATCGTTTTTTTAAATTTCATCTATAGATGTGGTATGATCCTTGAAACACAGGAAACAGTCTACAGCTAGGAACTGGTTGTTCAATTTACTAGGATTATATTGAAGTCATATCTCTTGTAATCTTATACTTCGTTCTCTACAGAGTTTAGCCATTTAAACCCTACCGAGTTGAAGCAAAAAAAATAAAAAATATACAGGTGAAATATCAAATAACAAAACCACTTTGTAACATGCGAAAACAATGCTTTATTAACAGGATATATCAACATATCAAATGCAGTTCCCACGCATCTTTAGCCATCTTGGTCTAAAATAAAAATGAAAAATATGGTTATTTGTTTGTAGATGAACAACCATATACAAGCGGCCTTCGTTAATCATTTGTTCCAACATTTTCTCATCCTTGTTATATAATCCACCATAATACACGCACATACGTTGACTATTTCTTATATATAATTAGCATGTTTCGGCATCTACACAAATAAAGACAAACGTCGATATCGTGCATTGGACAACAACGGTTATTCGTATCAATCCAAGGTATAAATGGAATATATATAAATGGCAAGTATACGCGTGCAAAGCTTGTTCCCCGATTGCTTATCTCACCGCGCGCAGGGCTTAAGGCATGTTATCATGCATAAGCGAATTCACGAGAACGATTATGTATTCGACTTGGTCAAAGGTAATATCTACGCAAAAGTACATATTCGACAGGGTTAAAGGTAATGCTAATACAATACATGTGTTTCATTTTAATTGATAAAGATCGATTACGTCCCTTGGTATGCTAAACGACTTGATAATTCACTTAACAATTACTATCAACAACAAAAATGTCATCTTAATCCTGCTGATAAAAAAAAGCGAAAGTTAACGAAACGGTAACTTTAAACGATAAACCAACTCAATGTTATTCGGAAGAGCAAATTTGAAAATATATCCTCTTGGAGGGAGCCAATATGAGGAGATTTATATTTTTTATAAAAACAAGCTATATAAGAAGGTAACAGCAAATGCATTTTTGACAAATCCCTCATTTAACAGTGTTTTGTTTTTTTACTTTTAAAATATTCTATGCTGGCTATAAAAAAGTCAATAAACATATCACTTACAACAACACATTAAAACTCTGTTAGACGAACAAAGTACCTCTCACAAAATAAAAGAATTACATCCCGAAACAATACAAACAGATAAAAGTTAAACAAACTGATACATACGGTGGTAGTCACAATGACAGTGTCTGTGATCGCATGTTGCCTGCTGATGTGCATGGCAGTGAACGGTACACTGATGGTGAGCAGAGCACGTCTGGGCGGAGTGACAATGACACTCGCCGGCATGGCAGGCGGATACAAAGTCGGTTGCATGGCCGCCGCAGTTCAGTGAAGCACAATCTGAGTCATCTGTACATGCAATATCGCCCTGTGCAGTAGCCACTATGAGTGATAAAATATTAATTTCAGATGGCATATATTACAGGATGTTGCATTTTTATTAAGCCAAAATTGATAAGCTTCATTTCGTTGTTTATTTAAGTCTTTGCTGCAATTAGACCATAATGAAAAGGAGTTTTTTGTATTATACAGTCACTGCATAGAATAAATAGAGGTGAAGTGGCTAGTTATTGAACTATGTTCTGGCGATTAAAAACTGAAGTCTTATTTTCAAAATACTCATATGGTTATTAAAACTGTATCCTATTTGATAATATGCCTTATAAACTGTATATTATCTTCATTGTAAAAGTACCTGTTAATTTATGTTACAGTTGTGTTCATGCACCCTAATGTAATTTCAATTAACGATATTTCTATAAGGTTATTCGATATGTATGTATTCAATAAAGTGTGTCAAATGTTTAAATATATACTTAAATATATAGTGTTTATCGTTAAGTTCTTATTGTAACTTTGTTTGGTCTATAATGACTATCCCTCGACTTTGTGCGCGTAATGATACGTAAATGGAGTGTTAGCAAAAAACCTTCCAAATGTCTTTTCGAATTAATATTGGGATTCATTCACGAGGTTTTCATAAAACAAAAGAACGACTCGAACGATGCATACATGTTTCTTAATTATATAGAAAGCATAAAAATGTCTAAGTTTAACACATATTTTTTTTCAAATAAAACGGTTAACTGACACCTTTGTTATACAAACTGAATGCATTCATATTTATCACAATTGCTCTTAGATTTGTCATATTACAGATGTTGCACGTGTTATATAGTATGACACCGAAATACTACACTTTTAGTTATACGTGTTCAGAAGATATATTGAAGTATTTAACATGAAATTCAGCGTCGTATTGGAGACAAAATACGCCTAGACATTGGTTTAGATATATTAACAGAGAAGTCAATACACTGTGAAAATAACAACGTGCTATAAATTCAAAAGCAAAATGAGATAGCCTAAGTTATGGTTTCATAGTAACTAAGCCGTGGATTTAATTTATCTTTTTATATGATAATAAGTGAATTCAACAAAATGGCTACATAAACCCATAGTTACTTAAATTTGCAGCAAATTTCAACAAGGGTCAAATTCGAGGAAAGAATCCAATATCTTACATTTTTTGCAAAAAGAAATACATGAAAAATATGCATTCTCCAAATAACAATAAAAAATCCCTACAGTAAATTTTGACGGCGAATCTATATTTCCATTTGATTAGTATTCTTTTATATGTACATATCTGCTGAACCTGGTCCTAAAATGCTTACCAAAAAGTTTTTTTTCTTTTTTTTTCTTACGATTTCCATTTGGGGCATACATACGTCACTGAATTTTGGCGAGATAAATCCCATTTAAAGATAGATTTCAATGTAATTTCACAGACATTTCCGATTGAACGAAACATTGTAATCAATTGTAATTCAAAAGGTTATATCTCACCCAACGACATATACAAGTGAGTGATGACGTATCTTTCATCTTTCCCTGATGCAAGTGTAAATCAATTATCAAAATCGCACTAATATATATATATCTATATATATTATAAATTGAATCCTGTTCTGTTGATGTTTACGGTGTAAAAACATCAATGTGTCTGTCGAATTTAGTATAATTTGTCTCAAAACCAATAACAGAACAGTATCAAACCATTAATTAGATCTAAAGTCTAATCTTGAAAAGATTCGTTACTTACCAGCCACAATGACAGCAAGACACGCGAGGATGTGAACGGCCTTCATGATGAGCAGCTAGGCAAGAATTGAAGCAAGATAGCAATACAAGGTCTACTGGTAAACGTGACTTGTCGCCTTCTTAAACCATTTCGTACATATTGTTATAATCGTTTTGCTGTTATCTAACATATGCTAAAGTCGCACGTTCACAAAATGTTCTTCTTTTAAATTTCCTTGAATGTGCATATCTAATCTTTCCGCCTACATATATAAAAGACATACATAATATGATTATTTTTGAACACATTCTTTGAGTATTAAACATTTTAAACAATCAAATTGATTAAAGGATTTTCCCTGGGGAGCGTCGTGCTAATGTATTCCTGTGGTGGTGGGGATATCTACATTTGTGTTATTCAACCTAACAGCTCTATACTATTTTCCAATAATAGTTTAACTATTTGTTTATGTTCAGTTTGTATCTATGAAATCGCCTGTATGTTTGGAAGGACTTGAAATGCCTTGTATTGACTTTTCAGGGTATGCAGTTAAAAAGGGAGCATTGGCAAATTAAGTATTAAAGATTCCTGTCCGACTGTAGTCAAAACACTGGAAAATTTCAATCGATCGTATAGTGTTACCCCCTATTCATGTCTGTTGCGCAATTGGGCCTGGGAAGTTCCATCGACCTGACAGTTGACCTGGTGACAGCGGCTATTTAACACTTCATTGTTAATGTTTAGAATCCTCCTCTACCCATGGTGAATTTTGTTTTTAAATTAGAACATTATTAATTTTGGTTGNACATAGCATGGTCTCATGGCCCCTTTTCCATGTCGTATAATGTTTCTCACAACAATTTACGAATTCCCTATTGATATTTTGCAGATATAGCAGAAAATAATTTGTCTAAAACCCACAATCTGGTAGTATCAGAGTCAGTCAATGACGGCAAACACAAGCTACAAGTGACAATTGGATACAACTACAATGTCCACACAGGACATGGCTATTTACAATGCATAACAGATAATAATAACTGCCCATATATCGATGTGTTTCTGCACAAAGAACTGTTATTACTGTTACTTGCCACATAGTTCTTTCTACTGCAGGCCACAACGACCCTGTCAACGTTGCCCTCTCAGGACTGCTTACAGTTGCCAACACATGATTACTTGATAATGCAGTTGTCAACACTGGACTAAATAATGAAACAGTTACACAAACAGGACTACATGAGTATACCATCACCCACATAAGACGATATGAGAATATATCTGTCCACACAGGACTACATGAGTTAACCATCGTCCACACAAGACGATATGAGTATATATCTGTCCACACAGGACTACATGAGTTAACCATCGCCCACACAAGACGATATGAGTATATATCTGCCCACACAGGACATCTTTGCTTCAGTTTCCCACACAGGACTTGACAGTAACATGTACACTGATTATTACTGATCAGGACTACTTCACTATATAGTCGCCCTCACAGAACATCGCTTCAATAATTGCCCGGTCACTATGGTTACTGGGTGTTAGGTCAGTTCACTTCTGACTATTTACCCTAACGCCATCACAGGTTAGAGCTATAACGACAAACATACTAATATCTTACCACCTAATTATGATGTACCCACGTCATAGTTTCAAAACTATTACCAATATGTTTATAAATACACATAACATTTCTATTATCATTTATCAAACGTCTCTCATTGCTACTACTTGACGTCACATACTACTTATACGAATACATAAAATAACTGTACACGTACCCAGCTAATACTCATTAAACTTGATAAATTAACTAAACAAGTTATTAATTAAGGTTCATTTAACACATTAGCAATCTACAACAAACCTTTTACATGTAGTTATTACAACTGATGTATACGTTATATTTAAAGGTATCAGATGTACTCATCGGTGGGTACTCTAATGTGTATGCATATGCTTCAACTACAAACGCAACAGATTTCAAAACATATAATTCAACGTAGGAGATATTGAAATGCTATTCCATATCCCGAAAAATGTATTTTGCGCTTGGAAAACCCATTACAAGTCCATGGACACTGTTTACTCTACAATACTGATGCGCGCTGTGTTTACATGTATAAATATCTTCGGTTCTATTAATTTAGTAGCATTGAAGCTGGGTCCAGAAAATCAGTATTTATTATAGATATAATAAATGAACACAAAACTTGTAATACAGAGTAGATATAGATTATTTACTTTATTGATACAACTATGTTTTGGACTGTGACACCATTGCCGTTTTTTCCAATCAGACAGAAAGGCCCATGCTGAACCAGTTACTACATGTATAGTGAACATAATTGTCATTTGTTTTCTATATTTATAGATATCCATTTGTGTTTATATTATGAAACCGTGTAACACACATGGCATATCCAATTAAAAAATTGACAAAGAGTTTAACCATGCTTTTGCATACTTTTTTTTTAATATATTATAGAACCGTTTGCTCATATGTACATTTATCTTTTGGGAACAATGTTTGTTCAGAAGTAATACAGTATATCATCAGTAATTTCTATTTTAAGATTTAGAGAAATACAGTTACTCTCGAGGTGAAAACAGGACGTGTCACAACATGATCTTTATCGAATACACTTTTTGAGTTCAAATAACCTAAGCCTGTTATATTTAAAGTCAACGCATATTTTAAGCGAAAATAACTCGGTATGCAGAATACAACCACCCGACACAGCCATTTATGTTATCATTTATTGAATTTTTATAGTTTTAATACAGTATATTAAAATGAATGAAATATAATATTGATACCATCTTTAAACCCTTCCATTTCCTAGAGTATACCTACCAAAGCATAACCAGAGGTGACGTGCGGGTATAACTTATGTTAGAACATTTAACCTTCCTTATTTTTTGCATTGTGTGAAGGATAGCATATGCAATAAAGATAAATAGCTCACGTGATCAGATGATACACTTTGACATGAGTTTGCTGTAAAAAAACAACAAATGACCCAGTTTTTAAACGGCTTTAAAAGACGTGTGTTCCAAATGTCAATACAGACTCCTGGTTTAGCTACGTAAATATCCACAATGAAGACCGCTCTGATCCTCGCCTTTGTTGTTGTCGTGGCGACAAGTAAATAATGCGCACTATCCAGTATAGAAATAGTATTTAGAAATGCAACATGTTTTTACAATGTATTGTGCATTCAAGTTTATATAAAGACTTTCGGTTTGAAATGAAGCGCTATTTAAAGCAAAAAAACCGTTTAGCGGCAACTTTTATAAGCGTGTGCATACAAATATATATGTATATATACTACGGCACAATATGCACGCAACAAACTAATCCAATAACTTCAATATTTGTATGCTTTGGAGAGGGAATGGTGAAACGATCGACATACATGATTTCTTTATTAAACTCCACCAAGATTTGATAATTCAGCTAGGAATAAGATCAATTCAGGCCGTGAAATGTACACTTACGGTATCATACATGTGACAGATAATGCCAGATGTGCAGGAAAAAGTGAAAGTATGAAAACGATTACACGATTGAAATAATTATAAACATATGTAAATAATGACACGTGCAAGAGCATGATTTACCTCGCTCGCTATCTTGGTTTCTTTCCGAACTAATCACGTGGTCCCTTTGGTAGATGTCCGTTCTATTTGCAAACCCCTCGCGGGAGTTGTGGAAAGTGTAGACCTCTGGCAATATTTTGGTTTTATATAGGGTAACATTGAATATTTTCACCTTTACTTCTCAGTGTTTTGTTTTAATACATACTTCATAAATTTGATCGGTTGAAATTTCAATTCATATAAATGTCAGGATATGCAAAGGTTTCAATTGTTGTTCTGCTTCATTTTAAAAACTATTTATGAAATCGGTTATGTGAACACTAGTATGTACAAAGTTGCGGTTTAAGCTTGCTTCATATTGGTCAACATCCGGGTTGTTCGAAAGAGACATCAACACGGATAAAGAAAAAAAAGAAAATCGAATGCCTCTCTGAACTTGTATTACAGGAGTTTCCCTTTCCTTACTCTATAAAAACATCTGGAATTTAAATGCATATTGACAATTACCTAAATTACAAATTTTTGTAATATCACAACAACTGTCTATATATACCAGTAATTGGAAATATAGTCTGTTTTTTGGCATAAGATTTATACATTTGGAATTCGATATAATAGGTACATTTTTGAACACTTGGATCGACATTTTAATTTAACACACTTTTTAAAAGCAGCACCAATACAAAAATATTTGTTTATTTTTCTTTGTGCAGACCTTAACACTTACAACTTTTGACTTAAGTCTTGAACCACAAACTTTGTACGGCATAGTGAGCATGCTACATTTATAATCCTGGCCCAAAAACTATTTACTTGCAGCGTTATACATTTTGTTATTTTTTTTTGTCCAATTCATAACTTCTATTTTTTTATTTTTTTTACGGCGTTCTTACTTACTTCATGGATTGGCACATACAACTAAGCCCCGTTCTTGCAGAGTTAATGCCCTTTGTTTATCTTCTTTGTGAACGCCATAACTGGAATGTCTAAAAACAAATTAGCACCACAGAAATGAATAAACATACACATCTTGGTATGGCGGAATGTCGCATACTTCATATAGGCATCTCTCACTCTTCTACTAGCAGAGTTATAACCCTTTGTCCAGAGCATAACCTTAGCAAGTTTGCGGCAACAAACTTTTATAGACATATACATTATAACAGGACGAAGGGTAACCTACACGTTTTCAAGAAAAAAGCACGAAATTCAGGGCCTCTGATTTTAAATTGTTTGTTTCTTTTTTATTGTCCACAACTCCAACGTTTTGCGAATTTATGTCGCATGCATTCCCTTAATGTAGATCATTGCCGTTTGTTGTCTGGCCAGGATAAGCAATAACTATTTTGTGTTTGACCATGTACTCGATTACAGGTACCGTTTATGAAAAATGCTTCATAGCGGAATTAAAACTTAGCAATTTAATTTTGGCGATTGATGTGAACGGGCCAAGTCTCGAAAACTAAAGCTCCGCCGATTTCTTCTGCTATACACAATCTCAGCTGCCTTTACATGAAATGGCATCAAACTAATTTATATGAAGTTCATGGGAATGTTGTGCCTCACATCCTAAAACAAGGTCACTGTGACTTTTAATTTTAAACTTAAACTGGATTACTTAAATAATGGTTTTTAGACCATATCTTAGCTGCTGTTTCATAAATGGGCATCAAACATTTGATATAGGAGGTTCATCATGAAGAGGCGGTGAGTCACATCCTAATTAATCGACATCGTGGTTTCAATATGACATTCACCTCCCGTACTTAAATAATGAGTTTTAGAGCATATCTCATAATCTCAGTCACTGTTCCATGCATGGACATCAAACTTTGTGTGTAGATACATAATGAGAGGGCGGTGTGTGGGATACCAAAGGCACCTTTGACTTTGAAGTTGAGTTCTGAAATAATGGTTTCCAGAGAATATCTCGACGGCTGTTTGATGAATTGTCTTCAAACCTTTTATATAGGATGGCGGCATGTCCATCCTAAATTGAGGTCTCTGTGATGTGTTGTTACTGAAGTAAAAGGATAATTTGACTTTTGACCTCGATCTCAAATACTGATTGAGATCTTAAATCTTTGTTTGCTGGACATGAAAAGACATTTAATGCACTAGTGCAACTATGATTGATATGTGTCCTGTTGACCCATTGGGATTTATAACATGTAAAGAGATACCAATGCTATACAATACAATTGCTTCGCATAAACAAATAACACATATGCTACCACAATGGCCCAAGGTTTCAGCACCTGATCCTTGGGATTTAGTCCAGCATCATTAACTTGAAATAGTTGAAATTGCAACTCTTTAACCATAACTGACCTTACTCCAGTCCTTAAAAGAGAGGCGTTGTTATTAAAACGCTTATTTCCGGTTAATTCTATTTAATTCCAATGCGCTTCAATTTATATTTGATGACAATGTAACATTATTGACAAAAGAAATCATAAACCTGTCGGCCTATTGTCTATAAACATGTACATGTACACGTTTGAACATTTATTTTATAATTAAATTCATGTATTAATTTGGTTGCGGTTGCAACCATGGAAAATATTATACATATTATGTTTCTGTTAGCTTGTAATAATAATAATAGTAATAATAATTCGAGGTTCTTATATACCGCTTTATCACAACCTAGTTCGTAGGTCGTCTCAAAGCGGTTCACAAGTTATTATCCGTGGTTATAGGCCCTTTTCAACCAGCCAACCGGATTCACAGCATGTTGCGCGCACGGCCGCTGTCATTGTACGTATGAAAACAAATGCTTGAACTTTTTTTGTTTGTTTCTCAGATTCTTTATTAGGTATGAATGTCGTAACATGCAAGCTAACACACTTTCGTATTTCTTTGATGACTGTTATATAAAGCTATTTCATTTGAAATTGTCTGCGCGTAAAGGCTCTATTATTGTTTTATATGTCATTTATGGCATGTTTCGATGATGACAAATGGATGGGTGTGAATAAAATAAAAACAGATGTTGCAAATGTGTAATATTATACAACAGTGTTTGAACAGAAATATCACTCAAATTTCAAGTCATCAAGATACGATGTTTTCATTTGATTTTGAATATAATCACCCTTCCTGGGTTGTTCGTGTACTTTAGTGTATGTATTAGGATTGGATATCGTTTTTTAATGAACAGTTTACATTTGTGACCTATTTCTATTTGTAGGTCTCCATGACCATTGACGCGTCCAGTGGAAAACCCCTCTATATGTAATAAATAAAACGTTGGCAAATTGTCCTTTTCGTTAGTGTTTATGTCGCAGATTACTTTTACTGACTATTATTCGAGTTTAAATTGATGTTTTTTACGCACCTCTGACCGAGATATCCCACGTCAGACGGAATATTTGTAGACTTAAGCGAAATTGAATAGTATTTTCGAAATAAAAGGTGCGAGAAAAAAATCAATAACCTGTAACTGATCGAGATCTGTTTTCTCAGTCTCAGGCTAAGATTATGTAACATCAAAACCCCGGCTTTCGCCTCGGTTTGGATTATACTATTGAATATTGGCCCGAGACTTAGATAACCCGATCTCGCTCAGTTACAGGTCATAGATTGTATCAATCTTACACTTTGGAAACAGATTGTAGCTACCTACAGTTCTGTTTAACTGTTCCCTGTGATGAAAGAATACCTCATAGAACTATGACACGTAAACTGCAAAATTAAGCGTGATCGCATCAACAGAGCATAAATAATTGGGTCAAATCGCTAGAACAAAACATACCACAACAACAGCGCTAACAAAATCAGAAACAAGTCTCCTTCACTAAAGGTTATACACGCTTTTACATACTAAAACTCACCTTCGATAATGTGTTTTACAAACTGTAGATACTGTTCTAACATGACTTTCCGAAACGTACTCAAACAATGATAAAATTGGTACTAGCTGAAACTTTATTTAACTGCTGTTTGACGGTCATCAATAACACAACATAGTAAAAAAAGTCCGAATCTTAGATAAACAAACAGTAATCTAGAATTAACTGTTTTCAACTTGATGGCAAAATGGATCCATATGCTTCCATCAGTGTTTCCAACAATGAAACTGATTTGCTATTTATTGCTTCCGTGCCAAAATATCTCTAAAGTCTTTTAGCAGTAGTCAACATCCTTTGTTCATGATGACTGATTGGGTTGGATTTTTTTCACTGATTTGAAAATTGTCTTTTGAAGTATAACCATTTTCCTTTTTTGCCCCAAACATTTTTATCTCATTGAATCAGCCACAGTGAGGCACACTTAGATACATTGGTCCCAAATAAATGTAACCTGATAGTAACTAGTGACTTGGATCAGAAACACTTGCCAAGATATTTTTTTATTTAAAATTATATAAAAATCGTAATGTTACAATCAGCAGCTTATGCCACTTAACAAAAGACAATAACTTATAACTTTGGTATTCCATAGAGTAAATACGTGATTCATGTATTATCCAAAGATACCCAGTACAGACATACCCAATAATAAACTATGGCGATATACATGTAACCAAAGATGATCAATACACATCAGTTCGCCTGAAGAAGCCCTAGAAGACAGAAAAGCCTAGCGGTAGTTCTGATATATTTATTTTCTAGTTTATATTTTCATTCTTTATTATCTACTTTATAAAAATGGCCGAAAACTTTAGCGAAAATCGCCTGAAAAGCTCAAAGATGGGCAAAAACCCTAGCGTAATGTAGTATTTGTGTTTTGTTTTATATATATTTTTACCGTCACATGGACGTTTAAAACTCTTTACCGATTTATATATTTGTTTCTTATTTAAACGCACAATTTGAACACTTAACGCATAACAATAAATAGAAATTCAGAGGTAAAATTCATTGGCCTTAATTACCAAATAAAATACGATACAGGATAAGTAAACTTCATGTCTGAAAAGCCAGCTACGAGACGATACAGGATAGGTACACTTCATGTCTGAAAAGCCAGCTACGAGACGAGTCGGGAAAGGTAAACTTCGTGCTTGAATAACCAGCCACGAGACAATACAGGATAGGTACACTTCATGCCTGAATAACCAGCTACGGGACGATATATGATATATACACTTCATGCTTGAAAAACCAGCTACGAGACGATGCAGGATAGGTACACTTCATGTCTTAAAAGCCAGCTACGGGACGAGTCGGGAAAGGTAAACTCGGTGCTTGAATAACCAGCAACGAGACAATACAGGATAGGTACACTTCCTGCCTGAATAACCAGCTACGAGACGATACAGGATAGGTACACTTCATGTCTGAATAACCAGCTACGAGACGATACAGGATAGATACACTTCATGCCTGAATAACCAGCTACGAGACGATACGGGATAGGTACACTTCATGCCTGAATAACCAACTACGAGACGATACAGGATATGTACACTTCATGCCTGAATAACTAGCTACGAGACGATACAGGATAGGTACACTTCATGCCTGCATAACCAGCTACGAGACGATACAGGATAGGTACACTTCCTGCCTGAATAACTAGCTACGAGACGATACAGGATAGGTACACTTCATGCCTGCATAACCAGCTACGAGACGATACAGGATAGGTACACTTCATGCCTGAATAACTAGCTACGAGACGATACAGGAAAGGTAAACTTCGTGCTTGAATAACCAACCACGAGACAATACAGGATAGGTACACTTCATGCTTGAGTAACAAGCTACGGGACGATACAGGATAGATACACTTCATGCTTGAATAACCAGCTACGAGACGATACAGGATAGGTACATTTCATGCTTGAACAACCAGCTACGAGACGATACAGGATAGGTACACTTCATGCCTGAATAACCAACTATGAGACGATACAGGATAGGTAGACTTCATGCCTGAATAACCAGCTACGGGACGATACAGGATAGGTACACTTCATGCCTGAATAACCAGCTGCAGGACTATACAGGATAGGTACACTTCATGCCTGAATAACCAGCTATGAGACGATACAAGATAGGTTTTCTTCCGGCCGGGATAACTAGCTTCGAGACAATTATGGATAGGTTTTCTTCATACCTGAATAACCAGCTATGAGACGATACAGGATTGGTACACTTCATGCCCGAATTAGCTAGCTACATGACGATACAGGATATATACACTTAATGCCTGAATAATTAGCTACACGACGATACAGGATATATACACTTCATGCCTGAAAGACCACCTACATGATGATACAGGTTAAGTGCACTGCATGCCTGAATAACCAGCTATGAGACGATACAGGATACGTACACTTCATGCCCGAATGACCAGCTACGAGACTATACAGTATAGGTACACATTATACCCACATAACCAGCTGCAGGACTATACAGGATAAGTACACATCATACCCACATAACCAGCTGCAGGACTATACAGGATAAGTACACATCATACTCGAATAACCAGCTGCAGGACTATAAGGAACAGGTACACTTCACGCCTGAACAACCAGCTACAGAATGGGAACACTTCAGGCCTGAGTAACCAGTTACAGGTACCAATACTTCATCCTACCACTTTAAGTCTTACTTTCAGCAACCCTTTTGATCTTAAACTAACAAAGTTAGAAATGTCCATTCATTTTTTAATCACACTTTCCTCGTCCTAATCAGTCAAACGATAGATAGATACACACGTCAGACTACATATAAATGGGTTTCCTTCCATTTT
>NW_018408761.1:1788769-1815105 GCF_002113885.1 Mizuhopecten yessoensis | reverse complement strand
TTTTTACTATTATGAATATTATTGACCGGTAACAAGAAATGAAGATGCCGCAATAAATGCTATCAGCAACGTGTCCATATGTGTTTGGAGTGTGGTCAATAAGGATATCAAAATGATTAAACAGTGTACATTTGATGTTCATTCAGTTGCTTATGCCAATAACCAAATACTTATTTTATGCATGTTTTCATAAATTCTTAAAAGTAACTTTTATTATTTGATACATGATGTCTTTAGTATCAAATACGAGGTTTCACTTAATAAAGGAAAATTGTAAATATTGGGTGTTTAATTTGAAGAGGTAATGTCTGTAGTTAGTGGAAACTCAAAGTCGGGGTGAAACATTTATGAACAAGATATTAAAGATCTATATGAGAAATACCAGACTCAATCAGTTTCATCGAAGAACAAATCAACCATATAAACACGTAACGAAATACCACACGCTTCTTCGCCATCAGATGCAATCAGAATTCATGCGAGAATATTCTTCTTGAAATAAAGCATTATTATTATTTACAATGGATAAGGTAACTAGGCAAAGGTTGAAATTAAAAGAAGTCCTTGTTCTGAACTTGTTGAAGCCATTCTGTTTGTAAGTCATATGGTTCAGTTCGTCCATGAAAGACAAAAAAAGTCCATACGGCGCTCCATAGCAATGAGATCTCAAGACATTCATAACATGCCTTTTTCGAGATTTTCACCACTGAGTACTCCGAATAATACTGATTTGATCAAATTGAACATGTTTCTCGGTAACTTCAATGCAATTTTGTCACTTAGACGCCAATAAATATCTAATCAATAAAGGGAGCTTCATTCGATGAGTGCAGTTATTCTTCATATTACATGTTACTAGTTTACTATCTGTGGTAAACTTACATAAATTATATTTTCCTATATCATATAAGATAAATCGCAGAGACGTTCTGTTGCATAAACTCTTTTCAACGCCGTCAATCGAATAGTTGCCATTATCACTTTTTTTGGAAACTTTAAGGATTGAATTAGACTTGCCTGTGAGTGGAATTGATGGCACTTCCGTTTAAACTTTAGATAGTACGAAGAGATCACACGAGCTGCGTGAGAATATCACCAGTCACTCTTTAAAGCAATTGTGTAAAGTATTTACCCTATCTTTTAACTAAAATCACACTGAGGTCATGTAAACATGCATTGACATAAAGTCAAAGTGAAGGCAAAACTCAGCATTTCTATTTAAGAAAAGGATGATGTACTTCTAAAAAGGGTGGGTTGTGATTCCCTTCAAACCATCTGAAGCGAAGACAGTATTAAATGTAAAACTTGTTTAATTCTCAAACTCTGTCTTCACTTCACAAAGGTACTCTAGGACCCCAAGGCAGGTCAAAATTAAGAGAGAGCTTACATAAAACTAAAAGAATGACGCTGCATTGCTTTGATTAATTCAAATTTTATTTTAAAATGCTAAATATTGTACCGTTATACTTACCTTCGTTACAATTAGATTTTGAAAAACTTAAGATATTAATTGTAGGCCTGTTTTTTTCCGATATACATACCGTATTTTCAATTACCTTTTTCCTAGACAGTCGATTGCGGTCGTGTTTGTTGATGTACCAAGGTGAGTAAAATTTTGAAGTTTTATCGCAAATTATGCACAAAGTATGCTATATATATTTTGTGCTTTCAGTTAATTTACTTACGTTGAGGTCGAGGTCACCTGAACATACCAATGTGCGGGGTCAAATGTTTGTTTGTACATGTAGATCGCGTGTTGCTCGCCGATCGTGGTTAATCGTAATCGACTTTTTAACGGGATGTTTTTAGATCATTACAGAAGACAACATAAATGGCTAAGCTTATATATTTAACTTGTTGCGTAATATGAAACAATGATGATTTTTTCCTTTTTTTTAATAACTCATTGAAACGTTCTCACTTACACACTAGATATAGCTTTTTTCATATATATAAAAATACAAATATAGAAATTATGAATTATATATTAAGAAAATTGTTTGCCCAGTTTAGAGATGTCTATACTATACACACATCTCTTCTCAAATTTACATGCGAATCAGTAGGCCTATGACCGAGTATGGCTGTAAATAATTAATGATCAACTATATCAAACATAGTGTATGATGAATGGTGTATGGTGTATGATCATAATAAAATATGATGGAAGTAATATATCTAACAAAAGTTATCAGATATTCGAGTCAATTCAAAACATAAGTTCACATAGCATTTTATTTAGTGGGAATAGTTGATGGCAGATGCAGCTATAGTTATATCAAGTTAATAGGCACCATTTATAATATACCTGACAAGACAAAAATGTATGGTGATTGTACATTTAGAGTACTTGCTACGCTAAATGCACTGACAATATTTGTTTTCATCTTTTATCATTAGACGTGAACCCCTGGGGCTCGCCCATAACATATAATCTCACGAAGTTGATATTTCTTTAATACCAAACAGCCATATTTAGTTTCAGTTTTTAATATTCATACAAAATCTTCAATTAATTCAGAGGTTGCATGGAATTTTAAAGGTTCAGTCAATTAAAATTAATGTGTCAATATCATAAATTGCTGCACTTAATCTAACTCTTAAACCTTCTCATATAAAATTTAGATAAAGATTGTTAGCACCTTAATTAATCTTACCAATTGAGCTTGCTTGTTGAAAACTTTCCGCTCTCTGTCCAATTTTCCTGTTGATTAAGGTGATTGTGAAAAACAAGATACTTGACTCATTTGACTGTGTAATGTTGACAAAGATTACACTATTTTTTATGTCCTTTTTCTGCTTGACCATTATCAGAAAAGTTGTCAAAAATATTGTGTGCATAGTTTTATTGCAATTCTCTTGTAATGAAATCCAATGCCTTAACAGATTCGAAAACAAATTTTCATTTCAATGGTTTTCACAGTTGTACAGGTAATATATTCTTTTCAGTCATAACTGGCCTTATGGAAGTAAAAATGTTTTTAAATGTGTTGTTGAATTTGTTATTAAATTTACAATCGGATAAAGAAGCTTTTCTGTTGTCTTTATTCGTTTTTTATTTGCTTTGTTTTTCTTTTGTAATGAATGCATATATTCTCTGTTATCTACAATTTCTTTGTTTTGTTAAAAAGGAACCAGTCTATGATAGATTCCATAAGTTATCTAGAATTGAACCATTGTTGACGCGTGTTGTCTACTCACGTATCTGATAATCGGAGACCTCGACCTTAGCGTACATAAATTAGCCATAGGACCCAGTCAATGGTGACAAAAGACAATATGTTGACAAAGTTTTCCTTGATTATTGTGCTATGGATGTGAATTCGCTTAGTGAATCACATAATAGTTAAGAGATCAATAATGAACGATGCCGTTTTGACTTTCTTAAAACAGAATCAGTTTCAATAAAAAAAAAATATATGACGGTTGAATTATTGAAGTGTGGTTGGATACGTTCTATGACAAGGCTGAGTTACTTTATATATAGATTCATACAAAATATGTTATGAAGTAAGAAACTGTTTCATTCATGCAAACACCTGTGGTATTGTCTACTATTTGGAGCTAAAATGATCCAAAGCAAGTCAATGAGATATTTGTTAAAACTATTGATTAACTTATTATTATAAGTGAATGTATTCCATCAAACTAGAGAGTTAGTTTGCAATCCAACATCGGATGCTAGAAATTCCTGGAAAAAGGAAACGTGACACAGCTTTGAAAGTATGCAAATATCATCAGAATAAGAGGTATTTTAATGTTTTACAACACATTTACAGTCTAGAGACTTCGCGATATTTTTTTTTTATGACAGTATATTAAAATTATTTTCATGTCCTTTTTTCTCGTTTTCTGCATAATTCCTGTATACTTTTACATCAAATAAACCCCATACTTTATAAAAAAAACAAAAAGTTACATACCTACCCTAAAATTTTCACACATGCTACTTAGAAAACACAGTTATCTTTTCGACTTTGCCTCATTAAAAACCTATTACATGTAAGAAATGTATGAAAATACAATGTAACATCAAAAGTCTGTATAAACACTTAAAACTAAGATTAAAACATCTGCTCTTAAACCTTTCCCCTATCCTACAGTATAAAAACCGCTAGATACCTTGGTAACGAGCGAGGCCAATTCGAACAGAACTGCTAGCTTTCCAGATTTTCACATTACGCAAAATTCAGAAAAATGGACAATGATATAAATACATACATTAGGTCACGCGTTGGCGATAAGATGCTGTAATTTTGGCACCTGTTAGTTGTCCTTAAACGGTTAAAAGGTGGCCGACAACAAGTGACCTTGTTTTAAAAGTGCTTAAAAAGGTGCGCGACCGTATGTGTCAATACAGACTTCGTCATAACTATCAATCATGAAGACCGCTCTGATCCTCGCCTGTTTTGTTGTCATGATGACTGGTAAGTAATACACACTATCCAGAGTAGAAATAGTGTTAAGAAATGCAGGCTAGTTCAATGCAATAGGTTAAAATATTGAAATTGAGTATTTCACGATTTCAAGATGAATTCTTTACTGTAAAATAATACGATTACAAAATGAACTCTTCACTGTAAAATATGTATCATGATTTCAAGATGAATTCTCGCTGTACATTTCACGATTTCAAGATGAATTCTCGCTGTACATTTCACGTTTTCAAGATGAATACTTTACTATAACATATCGAGAATTCTTCACTTTAAACAATCTTCGGCTACCAGCCGCCCAAAGGGATATGCATGTTTGTGACTAGAAAAAAGGCAGATTGGCTTGAAACTATAAAAGTTCCCTTTGTCAGCATTGTCACCATAACGTTTTGGCTTTATTTTTTTTATATATAAATAATACGTACCCAACGAATAGTTGGTTGCTCGGATCCTGTACCCTTATCGTCGTTATTACTTTTGAGACCTAAATATATTTCTTATTTATTGTTGAAGATAATTGAATATGAGGGGTACCAATTAGGGCCTTCTTGTGGCTATCACCGATAAATTCATTTATATCTTGGAGTTATGCCAGCACCTGATAGGAATTTAATGTCATCATGGCGACCATTCCTGAATACAAGGGGTTATGTTTGCGGACCAAAAGCACAAATAGCTTCTTTTTGACGAAAACATATGTGTTACTTTTTCTTTAGATTTCCTCATAACTTTGACGAATTGTTAACAATTTTTTATATGACTTTCAGATAAATAAGTCACTATTAAAACAATTTTCACAGAATGCATCTGTATCCACTAACTGCTATGTAACAAGTCAGCGTACCTCGCTACTTATCATAATAAAAATCCTAATTGTGTCTGTCAGTGCTTTATAGCAAGTTCAGAACAGTCAACAATGGAAGAAACATAATTGAAACAAATGTATCCATATAAAGTTTGATATTTTTCTTAACATATGATTGATATCTTGGCTTACATAATATAGGATGTAACATCTCTGACTAACACTAAACATACAGATTGTATCTACTTCTGTTGAGGTCCTTAAGTCTGTGAAAATAATGTATAGCGTACTTGAATCCTAGTCCAGTTTAAGTTGAAACATATTTGCATCACTTGTTCTGTTCTGTACTGTAATTTATGGCCAGCTTGGTTGTTTGGTTTAG
This sequence comes from Mizuhopecten yessoensis, assembly GCF_002113885.1. Classification (NCBI taxonomy): domain Eukaryota; kingdom Metazoa; phylum Mollusca; class Bivalvia; order Pectinida; family Pectinidae; genus Mizuhopecten; species Mizuhopecten yessoensis. The sequence goes on along the minus strand of NW_018408761.1, from coordinate 1,809,482 downwards.
TTGTATTTATCGTCCTTTTAACAGCTAATGTCATTTAAGGACGTGCCTCCATGTTTGTTGTGTACATGTGCATGTTTGTATGTATGCCGGAGACAGGGTAAGTTGGTTAACTTACCTCCTTCTGATAGCGCGGATCTGATGCCGAATTTATAGTGCTATCTCACTGAAATACCATGCCGAAGGCACCAAGCACAGCATTCCACCCAGTCAAATTATACTGACAACGGGTGAACCAGTTGTTGCCATTTCCCTTAATGCTGAACGTTAAGCAGGTAATAACAACTATCATTCTAACCTGGGCGAACGTTCAACACGTAAACACTAATTATAATTATTTGGTGTCCTGTTTATTCATAAGGATTTATAACATGTAAAGAGCAGAGATATCAATGCTATACAATACAATTGCTTGGCAGAAAAATACACATATGCTACCACAATGGTTCAAGGGTTCAGCCCCTGACCATTGGGATTTAGTCCAGCATCATGAAATTGAAATAGTTTGAAATTGCAACTCTTTAGCCATACCTGACCATACTCCAGTCCTTAATAGAGAGGCGTTGTTATTAAAATGCATCTTTCCGGTTAATTCTATTTAATTTTAATGCGCTTGATGACAATGTGACATTATTGACAATTAAATTCATATATTCATTTGGTTGCGGTTGCAACCATGGAGAATATTATATTTTGTTTTTGTTAGCTTGTAATAATAATAATAGTAATAATAATTCGAGGTTCTTATATACCGCTTTATCACAACCTAGTTCGTAGGTCGTCTCAAAGCGGGTCACAAATTATTATCCGTGGTTAAATGGCCTTTTCAACTAGCCAGTATCTGTCCAAAAATCCCTGGGGAGCATACAGCCGGTGATGCCATTCCGGCGCTAGTAGCTAGCATTCAACAATTACAGCACTGCCCAATCACGTGCTCATTTACAGCTGAGTAGACTGGAACAAGTGGAGTGCAGTATCTTGTTCAAAGATACAACACAGTGCCGTGAAGTGACTGTAACCCGCAACTCTACGGCATGAGCCCGGCGTCCTTCCACTAGACTACCGTTCTTCTTACTGATTTGTGTAACAGGTTAACATTGTATTGTGCTACCTTAATATATATGCATGCGGTAGTAATCGCCCCCTTTTTTAATGTACCTCAGGTTCCCCTAGCGGATCGCAGTTCATTGTTGTAGATTAAAATGTTAGAACACGTGTTTATATACACGTGTGTATTGCTGACATGTTAAGAGCTTACACAGGAGTGCACTAATTTTCATTACTGTTCCTGAATGATCGCATCATTTTATTTTTATCATTAATACGGAGAAACCACTAACACAACTCGCATTTTTATGCTCTTGCTATTTCCGTTTCAGTATACACAGTGAGTGCTGCAGGACAAGCTTGCTCTGTCGACAGCGATTGTAATAATGATGACTGCCCTACACATCACGGTTTCGGTCAAGTGAACGTTTGTCAAAACGACAAATGTCACTGCCACTCTGTGCACACATGCACTGATGTCGGTGATTGTTCATGTTCAACCGGATTCACAGCAAGTTGTGCGCACGACCACTGTCATTGTACGTATGAAAACAAATGTTTGAACTTGTTTTAGTTTGTTTTTCAGATTCTTTATTAAGTATGAATGTCGTAGCATGCAGGTAAATAAACTTTCGTATTTCTTACATGACTGTTATATAAAGCTATTACTGCGCGTAAAGGCTCTGTTTTTGTTTTATATGTCATTTATGTAATGTTTCGATGATGACAAATAGATCGGTGTGAATAAAATAAAAACAGATGTTGCAAATGTGAATCATTTATATAACAGTGTATGATCAGAGATATCACTTAAGTTTCAAGTCATTAAGATACGATGTTTTTATTTGATTTGGAAAATAATCACCCTTCCCATGTTGTTCGTGTACTTCAGTGTATGTACATGTATCATGATTGGGTATCTTTTTTAATGAACAGTTTATATTTGTGACCTATTTCTATTTGTAGGTCACCATGACCATTGACGCGTCCAGTGGAAAACCCCTTTATATGTAATAAATAAAAAGTTGGCAAATTGTCCTTTTGGTTAGTGTTTGTGTCGCAGATTACTTATACTGACTATTATTCGAGTTTAAATTGATGTTTTTTTCGCACTCCTGACCGAGATATCCCACGTCAAACCCCGTACAAGCTTTTTCTATCTCGTCCTATCTGTCTGGTTCCTTTACGTGACATATCGCGGAATTATGTATTAATCCACTCGTTAACAGCTTGAAATTAACAATCTTCTTTAGAAAAAATCTCGTTTGTCATTTGCATTGTTTTGATGTTGTTAGATTCCTGATAATGTAGATAAAATATAATCTACACTGTCAAATGCGTTTGAACGAGGAAGCATTCAAATGTCGCTTTAGTAGTGCAGAGGCTATGGTTATTTGAGGCCCCAGACGGAATATTTGTAGACTTAAGCGAAATTGAATAGTATTTTCGAACTAAAAGGTGCGAGAAAAAAATCAATAACCTGTAACTGATCGATATCTGTTTTCTCAGTCTCAGGCTAAGATTCTGTAACATCAAAAATCCGGATGTTATAGAATCTCAGCCCGAGACTGAGATAACCCGATCTCGCTCAGTTACAGGTCATAGATTGTATCAATCTTACACTGTGGAAACAGATGGTAGCTACCTACAGTTCTGTTTAACTGTTCCCTGTGGTGTCATGAAAGATTACCTCGTAGAACTATGACACGTAAACGTTTGCTAATTGGAATCGGTATGATCTTTCCGGAGAAAACATACTTAAAGGTCAACTGCAAAATTAAGCGTGATCGGATCAACAGAGCATAAATAATTGTGTCAAATCGTTACAATCAGCAGCTTATGCCACTTAACAAAAGACAATAACTCATAACGTTGGTATTACGAAGAGTGAATACTTGATTCGTGTGATATCCAAAGATACCCAGTACAGACATACCCAATAATAAACTATGGCGATATACATTTAACCAAAGGTGATAAATGCACATCAGTTCGCCTGAAGAAGCCCTAGAAGACAGAAAGGCCTAGCGGTAGATCTGATATATTTATTTTTCTAGTTTATATTTTCATTCGCAAAGACTTGTTTCTTTATTATCTTCTATATAAAAATGGCGGAAAGCTCTTTCGAAAAGCGCCTGAAGAACCCCAAGATGGGCAAAAACCCTAGCGTAATGTAGTCTTTGTGTTCTGTTTTGTATATATTTTTACCGTCACATGGACGTTTAAAACTCTTTACCGCTTTATAGATTTGATTCTTTTTTAAACGCATAATTTGAACACAATAAATTTAAATTCAGAAGTAAAATGCATTGGCCTAAATTACCAAATACTATACACTTCGTGCCTGAATAACCAGCTACGAGCCGATGAAGGATAGGTACACTTCATGCCTGAATAACCAGCTGTATGACTATACAGTATAGGTACACTTCATGCCTGAGTAACCAGCTGCAGGACTATACAGGATAGGTACAATTAATCTCTAAATACCCAGCTACGAGCCGATATATGATAAGTACACTTCATGCCTGAGTAACCAGCTGCAGGACTATACAGGATAGGTACACTTCATGCCTAAATAACCAGCTACGAGACGATATAGGATAGATACACTTCATGCCCGAATGACCAGCTACAAGACCTAGGATAGGATGCATGCCTGAATAACCAGCTGCGAGACTATATAGAATAAGTACACTTCACGCCTGAATAACCAGCGACAGGACTATACAGTTTAGGTCCACTTCATGCCTGAGTAACCAGCTGCAGGACTATACAGGATAAGTACACTTCATGCCTGAATAACCAGCGACAGGACTATACAGTTTAGGTCCACTTCATGCCTGAATAACCAGCTGCAGGACTATACAGTGTAAGTATACATCATGCCTGAATAACCAGCTCCAGGATTGGAACACTTCATGCCTGAATAACAAGCTGCAGGACTACACAGAATAAGTATACATATGCCTGAGTAACCAGCTACAGGATGGGAACACTTCAGGCCTGAGTAACCAGCTACAGGTACCAATTCTTCATCCTACCACTTAAGTCCTTCTTTAAGCAACTATTTTGATCTTAAAATAACAAAGTTAGATATTGCCATTTATCTTTACGCACACCTTCCTCATCCTAATCAGCCAAACGATAGATAGATACACAAGTCAGACTACATACAAATGGGTTTATTTCCATTTTCCATTACCATCACGTGTTTTGAAATTGCTTATTCTACATTTTACTATGTCTGTTTTCGGGTAGATATCGTTCACTTTGCAACTGTATTATTTTTTTCATTTATTTATAACTCAACGTTTAAAAGACAGACACACTTTTTAGTTCATAGTTTATTAATATTGAATAAATCATGATAACGTCGAAAAACGATTGTACAAAATACAACCAATATTGCACTGTAATTGCATTGCCAGGCAACATAAGTTAGAATTACAAATACCTCGCCCAACATTGCTGCAGACGCCTTCATGACTTTTTGTGTTGTCCTGTTTTCAGGTCATACGATATAGCCTGGGGAAGTATGTCATTGGGGAAATAAAAAAATAAAATTATTATGTGGATAAAGAAGAGCGGAATTCTTGACATTAGATGTGAGATACAAAAATTGTGTCTCGTCGGTTTAAGTTAGTAAATAGGACAATGAGCTTTGATATTAAATTAATGTTGGATAAAAATTGGTGAAAAAATGCTATAGGGTAGACAGGAAAATCTACAATAGATTAGGATACATGAACATTTTTTTTTTTTTTTGTGTTTTTATATTTTTTTTACTTATCTTAATTTCCTGTTTTCGTCATTTTTTTTAACCCTATTCACAAAATGCTTTCTTAAGATCGTTAGGTTAAACTAGGCTCGTAGTCTTAATCAAAGTAATGAAAGTACTCCTGATACATGCTTTCTTGATTTTAGGAAAATCGAACACAATACAGTCAGTTGAGATGCAGGTTAAACGCCATTTAAAGTTGCTGAAAATGATGTGAACAAATATTTACTCTTATCTAATGTCTGTGTTAGCAATAGTCTGAAATGTATTTTCCCTCCGAGGACCAACAAGTACTGCTTCAAGAAGCTTTAGGCTCTGCTTCTGCCATAAATAAAGAGTTAACTTCCGAATGAATAATTATATGACTGTTTCAATATATCTTAGTACCTATTGGTAAAGGGTGAAACTTATATTTTCTTCAGACCAGCAGCAGTGCTCTTGTGTCACAAATGTCTTTAGGTCAACTAGGATGTTGCCACGGGTCATATGTCAGAATACACCTCCTCGTATGATTATGTTAATAGTAACAGCATGAAACTCAAATCAATGTCTATATCCTCCATCCGGGAACCGGTGGGGGACTAATTAACATTGTGTCATAAAACAACAATCTCACTGCAAATAAATATTGTAATACATGAATCACATCAAACTTCATTAGGTCAGTCAAGTGTATTGTGTGTTATCATGAAATGTGCTGAGGCAACAGTTAATCACAGTCCCCAAAATTTCCAAGTTTAGGGTCAATTAAGATTAATCATTGCTTGCTAATTTCGCATCATGTGAAATGTACTAGACTTGCCAGGTAAATTTCCATGGACAGTTACATGCTGTGTTATTACTAATAGTATATTGTATACAGATTTGCAAGCCTCTTGTGGTTTAAAACTGCTCTGTAAGTTACAGAAGTATGTTCATGAAACTACACACTGGCGTATTGCATGTATGTGTATTTATACAAGTTTTTGATACACAAACAGTTATGCCTGTGGTCTTGGCCGGTTTAGACTAGGGTGGGGTGGGGGTTCTCTTCAGCAAAATTATCTCAAAGAAATTTGTATAGGAAAGTCCCCCATTCTTCATTACTTCCTCATTTAGATTTATTTCTTCTAATAGGTGGCAATTTTCAACTTTAACATATTTGAATTTTAATATTGGTTGTAACCGAAAATAAAGTTCTGATTCAAGGACATACCAATACGAGGCTCGATACCCATAAAGGGGGCCCCATGAACAGTTGAAAACTGCACCAATCAATGAGGAAAGAGAATAGGTGGGGAGGATATGTGAGGGAGCTATAGCCTCAACTAGAAGGGAGGTCTCCATCAAGGAAGTGGTAATTAGTAAACACAGAAAAAAACCTAGTGGTAAATAGAAAACACAGCAACAAACCCAAGGAGTTTTTGATGAGAGATCGTGTATTCCCAGTGTATGTAAAAAATAAATGTGATAAAATGGCTTTGATGGACACTTTTGAATCCATATTAGGCCACAACTGCACAGCATGTATTCGATGTCTGGCAATCATGCAGTCCATTTAATGATCACATGTTAAATCTTTATTGCAGATATAATATTTTCAGTTTCAATCCAGTTTTTTTTGATAATTGCAGCCTCTTTGGTTTCATTCACATCTTCCAAATCTTCCTGTGTTGCCTAAAATACAAGAAAGAATACATCATTTAATGTTTTTGTTGTTTTCATTGTTACAAAGTTTATTATTTTATATAATATTTAAGTCATTTTCATTAGTCATGCTTTTTCCATGTTCAACAGTTTTTATTATATTTTATTTAGAATTGACCAGGGGCGGATACAGATTGTTTTCGGAAAGGTGTTACCATTCCAGTTAATTTTGCTACGCATGTAATCTGAACCATATAGTGTTGCACAAAATTAAGTTTGATACCTGTCTTGGCTAGGCACCTTGTACTTTCCCAACTTGCCAGAGTGGAATGAATCATGAATATTTACATGTATTTCAATTTTCACCAGAAAAACAACAACTGTTTATCCATCATGCAAGAAAAAGATTCTCAGATTAAAAACTTTAAATTTAACACTTTTACCTTGTTACTACTACGGACCATTGACCTTACAGGTACAAACGTCTCTATCATGGTTCGCTGAACAAGTTAATTGATGCTGGGGAAGTGTCAACAGTTCAACACCGAGTTTATAAACATGTTAGAGGGGAGGGGACAGATATTGCGCGGGCAGTGTGATACACAGATACAGAATCCTTACTCAAGAAATGAAAATGTTAAAATCAAATAAGCTTGCTACGTATTGACTTCAACATCAAGGTGACAGTGCGTCAGAGATGTGGACTATATATTGGTTTTATGCAAGCTTGGGGTGATACATAATATCATTCTTGAGTTTCATTTATTTTGCACACTGTCTATGTCGTAACAAATTAACATGTTATTCACTGATTCAGAGTACGTACCTTGCCACGCAATCTTTACAAAAGCATTCAGTTCACAGGTCAAGATACTCGATGATACAGTCGGCATAGTACCGTAATATGAGTGCCAATCGGCAATCGAAGTGATGAGTGCTCAGGGATTGCAAGCCCCCGACAATTCAATCAACTTTTGCCCAAAATATTTCCTCTGTTAAAACATATGATTACCTTTTGAAATGGATTTGGCAAGGGCAATGTCATGCATGTCAATAATTATGTCAGAAAAAAAGTAATAACAGCACAGTTGAAACCGCTTATTATGATATTCTATTTGATGTGGAAACTTGAGTATTAATACAAATTGATGAAGTAATAATTGGAATCATTTGCTAATTGTCATTAACATCGGCTTGTTGAAAAAAATCGAGAAGATTTCATTTTGTCGTCGTTATGATCGGTATGTAAATTCTACTTTTACTTTCAAATAACTTCGAGCAAGAACTAAGAACTCCCGTTATACTTCATCCTAGCTAACGATATCGTAATGTAACAGTCAATAAGATGAAAGAAGTGATATAGATAGTCATGATATACCTATTTTGCGCCGCGAAGTTGCGTTACATTTTGGCCCATAAGCGTCATAATATTTTGCCGAGCTATATAAATCACGATCACGTGACAATCACATGCCTCGTGCGGTGAAATAAAATTGCATAGAAACAATAATAACTAAAAACACAAAATGTTTCTATTTTAACAATAATCAAATATTCTTTTCAACGGAAATAGTTTATAGTGTAAATAAAACAGTCGTCGTCAGTTGTTTACGAAAATAACGATTACTTTGGATCGATTTCCGGCACCATGCTGTCAGGACGTCATGCCACGATTTTGACACTTTTCAACGTAGACACGGGGAAATCAACGAGGTAATGCAATAGAGAACAGGCAAACCATTGCTTAAATGATTAAAAACACGCGTCTTCCTTCTGGAGTAATATTTTCAATGAATTGGCATGATTTTCTCACATGGCGTGTCAAGGCAACCGTTAATATTAATGGAAGGCATGCTCGTTTTCTTATCAGAAATGTCAGAAAATGTCGATAGGAGCCATGTAAGGGATGATTTTAATCAGATTTGCCTAATCATTTCCATTTCATGCGCAGTGTATTTTAGATAGCAATTAACTACCGCACTTGTTTTGTTATGACTAGAAAGCGATGGTCGATCTATTGTTTTCCACTGTCGGGGGTGAAGCGAGGTGTGAAAATTGTACCTGGAGTGAACAATTGATCACCTCGGGCGATGTACAGTTAGCCCGACATAAGGTTCAATTGTCCTAGTGTCAAACACGGTCAATTTACCTGAGTTTATACCTTATAAAATCCATTCACGGCAGAAAAAAAATATTATATTATATTATATTTGCTCGACCATTTCAGAAAAGCTTTCAAAATAATGTGTGCAATAGTTTTATTGAAATTCTCTTGTAATTAAATCCAATGCCTCAACGGATCCGAAAACAAGTTTTCATTTCATTGGTTTTCACAGTTGTACAGGTAATATATTCTTTTCAATCAAAATTGGCCTTATGGAAGAAAAAGGATGTTTTTAAATATGTTGTTGAATTTGTTATTAAATTTACAACCGGATAAAGAAGCTTTTTCTGTTGTCATTGTTTGCTTTTGTTTGCTTTTTTTTTCTTTTCTAGTGAATACATATTTTCTCTATTATCTACAATTTCGTTTGTTTTGTTAAATAGGGAACAATCCATCATAGATTCCATTTAAGTTATCTTGAATTGAACCATTGTTGACGAGTGTTGTCTACTCACGTATCTGATAATCGGAGACCTCGACCTTAGCGTACATAAATTAGCTATAGGACCCAGTCAATGGTGCCGCGGAAACAATGGTGTCAACAGACAATATGTTGACAAAGTTTTCCTTGATTATTGTGCTATAGATGTGAATTTGCTTATCAATTACCAAAATGTTCATTAGAACATAATTGTCATTTATAGACAATAATAATTTTAAAAAGTTAACTCAAAACTTTCTGAGAACACATTTAAATTCATTGGATGGTTGCGTCCCTAGCTAACACAAGCTAAGTCCTAAAATTCCACAAGAATGTTATTTAATTTCTTCAATCTGTAGTCTATGAAAACCTACAAAGGAATTCACTCAAAATCCCTTCACAATGAAATACTGGCACAATTTACTGATGGTTGTTGGCCAAAATTTTCAGCCATTTTTTGCTAGAAAGTAGTCCATGTAGTCAGTGAAGCAGAAAGTATGGAGGCTCAAAACTGCAAAACTGAAAAAAAAAAAAACGAAAAAAACTCCAACATTTTCTTAATTTGTACTAAATCGCTTAAAACTTTGATGGCTTTATTATCTTTAAATATAGTTTCGATTTCCAAATTGGAAAATGTTTCAGACAATCTTTAAAAGAGTTATCACCCTTTATTTTATCTTAATTCAAAACTGTTCAGAGATCTTCTCCCTGATTTTTACACAAACAGTCTTTAAATCTGCTTGGCTTTGTTGCCACAACATGTAGTTGTGCTTTCTGAATTGGAATTTGATTTTGGTCATATTTCACAGAACTATTGCCCTTTTATTCTTCAACATTTCAATCTTGTCCAGAAATCTGTTCTCTCAGTTTTTCACCAAGATTGTTGAAACATGGCAGGCTTTATTTTCACGAGGGGTGTATGTGCTTCCCAATTCAAAATTATTAACTGAACAATGTTTAAAATAATTATCTTTACTGGCAGATAAACTTACCTCATGTATGAAATTAATGTGATGTATAATAGTCGGCAAACAGGAGCCTTTCTGTTCAATGTATCTGTTGTATAGGACGCCAGATAGAATCTACACAGTATGATTGGTGTATTTGTCACATCAGTAAAAATATAGCTGTAGGGAAACTTATCAAGTATATGACTTCCATAATGGTTGGTTGTCTGAAAATATAAATCAACAACACATCAGTTTAGATACCGTTAATATGCTTCATTATAAAGATTAGCTGAAGATATGATCTGAGATTTCAATTAGCCTGACCATATTTAATTCAAACTAATTTAGTGAAAGATATACATTGTTGTAGAATACCTAAACCAATACTCATCATAAAATATTTTCTCTATTTAACAATAGTAAAAAAAAAATCTTAAATATTACAACTCCCCTCTAGTTACCCCTGTTATAATTATCTATGATAGCAAACAGAGGTTTTTTGGCCTTATACACATAATCAACTTAAAAATTAAATGTCCAGTGAATCACATCAAACATTATAGGGTTATTAGCAAATTCGTTATTGAAATTGACAATCTGTGGTAGGTGTGAAAATTGCCTCCTGAAGTGCACTTTGGATTTTTTCACCAGTTATACTTACTGAGGAGAACATTGAATACAAAATTATTTCAAAACTGGCCACTTAGATACACTCCTACCAAGGTTGGGCTTGAGATACTGGTTGACTTGGCTGAGTAGCTAACTCAGATTAGGCTATTCATCTGACTGGTTGGCTGGGATATTTGTGTGAGTTGGGTTGCTTTGCTGTTGTGTTAGTTGCCTGCACTTGTACCTAAAATTAAAAAGGAAGTGTTCAAAAAGTAGACCAGAGTAGATACAGTACAGTGGATACTTATACATGTAACACCAGATCCAGATGCACAAAAGTTTTGTAAGTTGTAAGTCATGACCAATTCTAATATGTTTATCAAGGAACAATTCTAATATGCTTACCAAAGAAATGATTTCCAAGAGATCAATGGCTGAACTAGCCGCATCATTTACTGACTGTTATCAGATCTTTATAAAAAGACTTGCAGGATATTTAGAGGAAGAAGTTATTTGGTTGGCTGCCTGGCTGTTTGGTGAGTTGGCAGAGCTAGTTGCCTGATTTGACTGGGTTGGTTGGCTAGTGGCTCAAGTGCCCAACTGATTCGTTGGGTAATGTGTAGTGTATCTGTCATCTATAAAATAACAAAAATATAACAACTCTACTAAAACATTTTCTGACTGACATATATTATCTACACAGTTTGTGTAGTAAACTATTCCATTTACATATTTAATCAGCATTGTGTAACTTCACATCAGGTGGCATATGTCTCAAATGTAGTTTGATAAATAGCTAACAGAGTACAACACCTTAGCTAGAAAACATCAAAACATTTATTTTTCATCCTGATAAGTGCAGTTATCCATTTAGCCTATATTTACTAGAGACAGTCCATATTGTCCAGTATATTTGTTCTGATGAGTGCAGTATGTACAGAGGGTGTCATATAAAGTAATAGACTGGTCAACAGCTAAAATAGGCCTAATATTAGCCCCAGAACAATGCTTAGCTGAGAATTATGACTAACCATCAAGACAGGAATGGTTGAACTTGACAGTAGTCTATATATAGCTAGTTGACTTGGGTAGTTGACCGGCCTGGTTGATTGGTATAGTTGACTTGAGCAGTTGACTGGTTTGGTTAAATTGGGCTGGTTAGCTGGACTGGTTGACTTTGATTGGTTAACTGGAGAACTAGCTGTCTGGACTGTGTAACTTGGGCTGGCTAACTGGACTAGTTGACTGGGATGGGGGAGTGTACTGGTTGACTTGGCTGGCTGACTGACTGGACTGGTTGACTTGGCTGACTGACTGACTGGACTGGTTGACTTGGACTGGCTGACTGGACTGCCAGACTTGGGTTGGCTGACTCAACTAGTGGACCAACTGCTCAGCTAGTTTGTCATGTATCTGTTTCCTGTAACATAGGAAAAATAAAACAGTTCTACACAAAACATCTTGGGCTGTTTTCTTGGGTACGCTTACATATAAAATAAGTATACTGTCAGAGTTTACATACGTTACCTGTTCAAAATTATCTGCTGTACAGGTAGAGATTTTAAAGTACAGAACTTGATATATGTGTTTTCCAACCCAACGAAGCAGCATTGACAGCAACAAACTTCAAATATATCCATTGTCTACATTGATCTAATTACAATAACATTTACCATTCAAATTGTTTTACAATCATTTACATAATGTTACAATGATATTATTTTATGTTAAACAAGAGGCCCAGGGGCCTTAGTAGCTCACCTGGTATTTTATTTTTCAATTCAAAACCTGCTCAGTACCATTCAGGTTTATCAAAGGAGTACAAGAAACAAAGTTGCAAGAAGAACTACATATAAATCTGTTTTGGTGGGAAAGACAACAAGAAAATGAGTTTCCATGTTATGTCCCAGTTTTCCTCAATTTCCCCTATCGGGCCTCACATGCACCTTTTTATACAAGTTAAACAAAATTGAGTTGTTTTCCCATAAGCATGCTTCAGACCAAATTTGGTTTAAACCCTTTCATTTGTACAGAAGGGAAAATATTTTTCTTTATTTTCCCTATTGGGCCCTGCTCCTCTGCCTGGTTTGGGGTGGGGGTGGGGGGCACATCTTCCATTTATATATAAATATTTGGTTAGTTTAAAATCCCTTCAACAGTACAGAAGGAGAAGGATCTTTAATATTTTCCTCTATTTCCCCTAATAGGCCTCACTCATCTGCCCCAAAGAAGGGGGTCCACACACCTCAGTTTCAACAAAATTGATTCTTTTGTCCCTAAGCATGCTTCAGACTGCATTTGGTTTAAATCCCTTCACTTGTATAGTAGGAGAGAAAAAAAATCCTCTATTTCCCCTATTGAGCCCCGCCCCTATGCTCCCAGAAGGGCCATACCCTCCGTTTATACAAAATTGAGGCTTCTTTGTCCATAGATACTTTAGAACAAATTTGGTCAAAATCCTTCTATTGATTGAAAAGAAGATTTTTGTTAAAGATTTACCTATTTCCCCCCTATTTTGCCTCGCCCCTCGGCCCCAAGGGGGACCATAACCTCCGTTTATAAAAAAACTGAGAACCCTTTGGCCAATGATGCTCCAGACCAAATTTGGTCAAAATCCTCTGAGCCGTTCAGGACTATTAGTGTTTTAAAGGAAAAAGTTGACGGACGACGGCCGCCGGACACTGCGGCATAGGATAAGCTCACTTGGCCCTTTGGGCCAGGTGAGCTAAAAATGGCATTGGTGTATTGCGCAGTTAAGTATGAAAAAATGTCATCTTTTATCCAGTTATTAAATTACCAAACTTCAGAAGCAGACAGAGTGACTCAAGTAGACTTGTTGGCCCAGTTGTCTGTGCGGACACAAGTCAGCTGGTCTGCTGCATCGGGACTGTTGGCAGGTCTTACAGGTTGGGTGGTATGAAGGGTTAGATGGTCTGATGTGTTAATACATGCCTTGTATGAGCGGTTCCTCAGCATGTTACTGGTTAGGTTAGCAGGCTGTGATAAATGGCAGGGTGGTTTGGATACACAGGTGGGATTGCCTGATCAACAAAAATAAAATCCTGTTTTACCTTTATATAACAGCTAAGACTACTTTAGTTATGGCATTAATCATACACTAACGTGTACTAAGTTGATATCTATAAATTATATGAATACAATGATATTCACAGATTTAATGACAATTGTGGACATGTAGGAAATGTGCAATCGATGTCTTTATTCATACAATGACACAATCCTTTTACTCTCAACATGGAAATTACTATATTCAGATTAATTCCATAATCTCACCTAAATATCGCCAAATTTAAGATCACCATTATGCAAGTCTGGCTGTAGATTATGCACCATGGTTTTTGCTGTTTACCTTTGTATTTTACATCGTACACGGCCCCATCTAGAGATTATAACATACAACAAAGTAAAGGTGCGTTCGATTACACACACTTGTACAGTATAGGAGGGCTCGATAAGGACAATACCATTACACCATATTCCTCATCTTTTCCTGCAACATATTCCAGCACATAGCCTTCTAACCATTTGTCTTTATTCAAGGCACCTAGTGAAAAATAGAAAGTGAAATGACACAACTCAATTCAAACAGGTGTTTTTAACGGAAAATTAGTATCATTGTTTTTATCATCCCTTCATCTGTCATAGAAACATGAATGTACAACCCTTAAAATATAAAATCCATGGTAAAAGATTTTGGACTACCAATCTGAGAAGTAAGTTTGAAAGACTACAAGCATTTTTACTGATGTTACTAATAAGCAATTACTGTTGCGACAGTTTCCTCAACAAAAACAACTTCCTTGAGAACATGGTCCAGTAAGAGACATTCACAATATTGTCACACCAATATAGTGAAAAACAGAATATAAACTATTGTTTCTTTTTATCAGCTTTTTAAGGGCTGGAATATTTCAGTCGATGACTCAGCATATGTTGTAATACATGTATAGAGACTTCAATTACTTTGAAATGAACAGTGGCTGGCCAGATGCAAACTTTGCAAAATTTGATTGTTATAATTCAAAGCTGACCACAGGGTTTTGCTTTGATCAGCATCAACTGTTTCAACTGGTTGAACCAGAACAGAAAACACCAGTACAGACTGGGGTTAACCTCTGAGTATGGCACATGTAAATCATGGGGTCAATATGTTTATCATGTTTATTTCTGTGTCATGAAAACAGTCCAGTAAACATTAAACAGAAATTTTATAACTGTGTACCTGTTCTATCATTGTTGCATCTTTAACTTGACACCTTCTTGATGTGGGAACACTTTGAGCTGGAAGTTCACTTTTTTCACCTGAAAATAGTTTTAAAAATTATATATTGCATCAATTTCTCCACTGCTTTATAGAATATAAATAGTTTCAAAAACATGCCAAATTGTTGAGTAACAACTTAATGTTTTTTGAAACATAAATTTCAGAAGAAAATTTTGCACCAGTTACAAAATATAAAATTTAAATGTGAAATATTATGATTCAGTCAGTTACTCAATTTCATACCAATTACACTTGTACATATACTTGCTACTTTGTTTACTAAACAACAGTGTGTGATTTGCTTGTTTCAATTGTCTGAATGAGAGCGTCCTATGTGAAGCCATATTTCGGTTGTAGAATCAATTCACAAAAAGTTAATGTATATATATATTTAACAGATAAATGACAAAATAAGTTAATTGTCTATAAAACACTTTGCGAATGAATACTATTTTGTAACCGCTCGACCAATCCACTTATGTTTACCTGATCCTGTTGCCTTAAACACTGTAGTATTTGTCATCTTTCTTGTTGCCAGTTCTCAAAGGTTTCTTAACTCATGAATTTCTATAACCGCAGAAGGTCATTTGGGGTACAAACTGAAAACAAAATTATATACATACACATGTAGTGATGTACATTACTTCAAAATGCCTTCCAGTTGCTTTAAAAGACTTTTTCTCTTTCCCAAGACTAATGAAGTGCTACACGTGTATGAGTCTCCATACAGTCACGCACGGTCTTTTATACTCGAGTTAGATTTTCGGGGGCTACTGACAGGGGGTAAACAATACATAGCACCTGCTATTTTTCGGGAATAAATTAATTAAAATGGCAATGTATCAAATAATGATACAAACAAATATGGAAGGAAATGTGTCAAAAATTAAAATGATTTTATTTTGCAAATACTTGTTGTCCAGACAGCGAGAAAGTTTTCGGACCACAAACAAATGCGTGTAACCACGTGAGAAAATGCAGATCTGACACGTTCAACACGGGGCAAACACTTCATAAAAAGTGTTATAGGAGCGATAAGAAACTGACGATCTGCGATCGACTAGCTCAGTGATAATTAATGCAGCATATATTGCATAATATCTAAGGATCTCGAACGTAATAGAAATATGTATGTGTAAATCATACTTACTTGCAAACGGACTGACTTTGGTTAGCTTACCGGATGTGCCCAACAACACCTGTGCTATTGTTTATACTCCGCTTCCGAAGAACTATATGTGTTTCAGTTTTATGATTTTTGAACATTTAAGTTCAAGGTTACATATTTTTATGATACAGCTGTTGTTGCATAACATGTAATATTGTCATTCTGAGACAACGATATCAGTTTTATCGATGTTTCGCAAAGATTTTCGCATTCGCGTATTGATATCACAGAATGTAAAAAGTCCATCATGGCGAGATGTAAACAACATCGCGAATTAAGTCTGTGAAATCCCCGTTTTTTCTACTGAATCTGCATGTTATCCAAGTTTTCTTCATTAGCAGTCATTGGTAACGACATTCATTTAACCAAAACTTATCATGTGACCGATTGTCAAGACCAGATTATTTTTTATACAAGGTATGAAGACAAGCAGTTTCGCTTTCTTTCGAAAGTCTCAAAACCTAGTGAAATTTGTCACCCTCACGTGTGTTCAGAAAGGTTTTTGTCGATATAGAGTAGAATTTCGAAAATATTGCGATAGGTTTCCATTCCTTATATGTGTGAGAAATAAATAATCTATATTTAGTAATATTATATCGTGTAATAAAAGCTACAGCGATGCAACCATAAACAATTACAAAACACTAGTTTTCTTCTTATAAAACATTTTTGGAGAAAAAACAAGATTTTGTTAATTGTTTGTTCATCAATGAAACCATTGGGCTCAAACAAAATGCGTTACGGTACTCATTGCTCTTGTATTTTACCACTGAAAAATTTGCCAGTTTTCACCAATGGTCACTGTATCTGCCCCTTAAATAGTTGATTTATAGCAGAAACGCCACATCTAAACCCTCACTGGGGCTTAGTAAATAAAGAAGAATCATGCAGAAAGCTATGAACATGTTTAAAAATGCACCTTTCCATAACTTTGCCTACTATACTTAATAATGAAATTAGACGATAATTGGAAACATCACTTGGGTCGTCTTTTTTAAATATAGGCATAACGTTAGCCTTTTCCCATATTTCGGGATAATATTGATTACGTAGTGTTTTGTTAAAAAGATAACAAAGAGGCACTATTAATTGTCGTTTACATTTTCTTTTCTTTTTTACCTCTAATCAGATCAGGCCAAGATGCTTTAGAAGATTCTAATATATCAATGGCGTGAGACACGTCTTGAGCTGTATTATTTATATTATCAAGTATAACGGTAATGTTGTCATTAATAATTGGTAGAGTGTGATGTCAAGTTCAGTCTGTAGTCAGTCTGTTGGACAAAATAGATATTAAGTGTATTGGCCTTTTCTTTGCGAACGAGTTTAAGAATTTCCACCAGTTTCTAGAAGAACTAGACGTAATTTGTAGATGAGAAGATATTTTATTGTAGTAATTAGTTTTTGCATTGCTGATATCATCAACACAACAAATTCTTAGTTTTCTAAATTTTCTGAATGAAGATGGTTTTGGGTATGTTTAGCTTTAAAATGAATTCTTTTCCTAGTTCTGATCAATCTGCGTATATTGTTGTACACCCAGGGGGGATCGTGTTTTCGTAATGTTATGACTTTGTTTGGAATGATGTCTGAGGCTACTTTGGAAATCGCTGTTGAAACAAAATCTGCTGTATTTCCAATCGATAATGCTTCTGTTTCGTTCCAGATAACATTATTTAATTTATCACGATAATCGTTAAAATCAGTCTTTATATAACCAAATGCGACGTTAAGTGCATTTATTATTTGGTAAACGTTTAATTTCAACTAAGCACATATAGGACAATTGTATCTAAGGTTGCTATAAAGAAAAGAATCACCTACGTAGGAATGTTCAACAATATTGTCATTACTAACGAGGAACTCATCAAGAAAAGATCTCGAGGTTTCAGTGAAATGTGTTGGCTCAGTAATCAATGCTTTGAGTCAAATTGGTGTATGGTGTCTTTAAGGGCACAGCTACTCGTCATTAGCATGTTGTCATTAAAATCTCCAGTAATCAGGATGTTCGTAATACCGATATTAAATGCAAGTTCTATAGAAAAGTGGATCAAATTCCAAAAGTGGTCGTTAGTGTTTGGTGGACGATAAAAAGTACCAAGTAGCATGTTCCGTATTTCAGTTTTGATTCTGTCCCATACACTTTCGATGTTCCTAATTTCGAGATCTGAAGGACGTTTTACCATTATTATTTCCCGAACGTTAACCGCCACATCGACGCTAATTCGCTCTTGTCTACTTTGACAAAAAGGTGGATAAAAATTATCGTGAATTAGATCGTTCAACGTCTCGTTCAAGGGGTTTAACCACGTTTCAGTGAATGCAAGCACGTCAAACATATTAAGTTCAGTGAACAACACATCAAATTTAAGTAAAATGCTCTGCACGTTATAATGTACAATGCTTATAATTATGTTCGTCAGCTGTAGCCGGACCTGGATTTCTGTTGACATCTCCAAACTGGGCAAGAATATCGTACAAAAGTAAGAGGATGTCTAATAATAAAATCGAAAGAAATACATACGAATTATTTCTTAAATCAGAGACATGTGTCTTGTTTGAACCTTTTATGATTATACCGTTGTTATATAGAAAGATACAGATAATTACGGGTAATGCATTCCATTTATAGCGGAGTACTAGGTTTGCCGCCAATACAGTCAGTGGATCTAGGCGTTTATGTAAGGGTAAGGTCACGGATTTGTCGTAGAAGGCCCCAGCTTTATTCGATGACATATTGCATCAGACGGCATCAGGTAATACCAGAAACGCAGAAAAGGTAAGTATTTTTTAAAAACCGCGGCTCTTCGATATAGTGTTCAGGTAGACTTTGATGAGTAGAAGAAAGTTTTACAAAAAAAGTGTTCAGGATCAGTACTCGAATGAGAGCAAGCCATTTGTCTATTTGTTCAATATTAAATTAGATTTAATTGGAATAGTAACAGCAACTGAATGCAACACTTTCAATAACGCTGCCAGAATTCAGCGTACGAGATGAATGTTGGTTTCAACTCTTTTTCAAAGTCCGTAGAAAGCTGAAAAGGGAATTTAGCTAAGGACCAGAAATAACATAAGAATTAAGTAAAGACACTTAGTAGCAAAGGTAGTTTTTATAATATAGTAGCATTCAATCTATCGAATCACGGGCACCTGTGACCGAGACACCATTATTGTCGAGGGTCGTTGATAGGACATTGCCGTAGGGTACGAGATCGCTCTCACGTCGAATAGAGATCATTTCACTAGAGTTTTTTGATAAAGATATTCCCGTCAATCGAGCAGGGTTTCAAGATCTATATGAACTTCACTAAGTTCCTGGCGTGGAAATACATGGAGTTCCTAATCTTTGCTAAATCCTCATTAACCATTTTGTTTTTACAAGTCGGGATTTCTTTGAAATGTTTCCTCGCCATCATAAGATTGCGTTTCGCCTCGCGACTAGCCAACCGAGCAATTTCAATTTCAACAAATTTTATTGACAATATAAGCAATAGTCAATAGGATCAGACATCAGGCATAGCCTATCTAAGTCCTCTCCTTAAAGTGACAACAGGTGGTAAGAAACACAGACATATATTTGTACATTGATATGATGTTTAGGATAAGGGGAAGTAACTCCTTGATGTAAACAGTCTTGTTTAGTATTCTTGAGATATAGTAACCCTTTCACTAGGGATATTTAATTTGAGATATTTACTAGACTATTATTTTCAGTGAATAGTATCAAGTATTAGACAATGAGTTACTGGTATTCATATAAGGTAAACTGTTGAGTATAAATATTTGGTGATATTGGATTTATTCCCTCAACAGATACAAGCCATACAGTCCATATGTATAACACACTAGCCATCACACACTGTTAAGGATCAAAAGCCAATTTCAGCGAATAGATATATAATTTGTAAGTAGGGCTACACCAACTCCTGTAAGTAAAGTAGTAATTCTATAATTAAATTGAAAGGAGTTACTCCATATCTTGATGTAAGTTTAAAAAAGAAGAAGAAAATATAAAACATAAAAAACACAAAAAAACACACATAAAACCCCACAAAAATACACACACAAAAAAAGAAAGAACCCCCCCCCCCCTCCATCTAAGCTGCCCAGAGCCAATTTCATTCGATAGGTGTATAATTATACCAGCTAAATTAGTAATTATCAAAGGTAGAATAAATTATCTAATTAATTCCATATTATATTACATTAGATATATCTTGTACTAATATATCATTGTAGTTCACTATGGGAGGTATAAAGCTTTTATACATATAACTTGAAAGAAAATAAAAAAATGAATGTAAGAATGTATAATTATGTTCCAAAAATAGTAAGGCTAAGTCAAATATTATATTAATGAAAATCTTTTTGATTGCGATATAAAGTTTGATACATGAGATAAGATATCTCTATTTTGTAAATCATTACAACTATTACAACCATTTATTAGGACATTTATACACAGATGATTGTGAGTGTGATGATTCAAACTCTGTTGGAGAGTCTGGCGAATATTATTATATTGATAACATTCAGAAAAATAATGTGCAGCAGTTTCGAAAGATCCGTTACACTCACACATTGGAGATTCAATTAAGTGATCTTTATAACGATCATAATTTAGATTACTAGCATTATTTCTTAATTGGCAAAGTATAATGTTTA
>NW_018408761.1:1690152-1788118 GCF_002113885.1 Mizuhopecten yessoensis | reverse complement strand
TATGAGTTAATTCAAGTATACCCTCAGCAATTGTTTGATAAGGACAGAGAACTAAATATAAGAAAAGTCTCTAATAAAGAGATAAACATAATTTTGATTAAGACGAGAGCGGAGCATACGAGTGAGCACGCCGATCACAACAAGCTGGTGGAATGCATTCACGTGGATTTCGCGATGATAAGAAAATATATCATGTTGGAAATAAAAGAAATATTGACCTCAGGATATGCAGCGAGTAACATTGATACTATGCGTATTCTTCTGACAAGTATGTACATTCAACACTGTAACAGTTAACTACACTTTGTAGGTCCGTGGACCATGCGAAACAATATACCTGACAACGATGTGTATAGAAGCTTTCTTTGTATACATCATTGCTGTATTTGATACTATTTACAGGTGAAGTTAATTAGCATTAGAAATCAGTCTGGACTTGTGTTTACACGACTGAACAATCAAATGAATGGCAGGTGAATGTTATAAGACATGGGATGTAGTTCATAGATTCAAGTTTACAAGGATATAACATTGTAAGCATATACTTGTTATGAACTTTCATGAACACGCAACATGTAATATGAGCATGTATTGAGTACCAAGGTGAAGTAGGAATATGTGATGAATATTAAACCATAATAAATACATTAACCTATGAATTTACACACATATACTGTAATTATACAAGTTGATTTCAAAGTGTACTACCCCAGCAATATTTAGTTTGGTTGCATGTCAAGTATGAGTTGTCTCACACATACATGCATTGTATATGTTTGATTTGGTCACATATTTAAAGAAATGGTACAATATACATGTATGTTTAGGTCAAGTTATGATAATAATAAAAGTATTATGCATTTAGTAGGTAAATATATTAGTTCAATTTAATTACATGAAATAAGTTCAATTTAATTAAAAGTAATACAAGTTACAAATTAGGTACAAGGTATACATGGACTTCAGTACTACAGCTGTGACTAGTTGCATTTATATACTTGTGAAATGCACATGTTCTTCACACACAAAAACAGTACTGGAGTGGGCCAGTATGCATGTACAAGTATGCTATCGCGGTTTCTGGCCCTTGGGGATCTGTATGTTGGTAGGATTTCTCACTCTTTCACGATTACATGTGGCTTGTGCACCAGGGATCCAGTCAGTAGCTGTTCGTATACCAGACATTTTGGGAGGTGGGTCGGGATATCCAGTTGATTCGTCAAGACGTGTGATTTGTGACTTTTCGCCGCTAGAACTACGTATTACGATACGTCCGTCCTTGGTCCAGGTCCCAGATATAAGCTTTTGAGATTTTAGATATCTAGCCTTGGAATATACTAGACTTCTAGCTTTAGTCAGTGCCTCATTGATATAGAGATTATGCGAAGTGGGAGTGGTGTGTGTTGGGCTGGAGGGTGCATTTCCGGAATGGTCCGAGTTGGTTACAGACTCGACTTTATCGTTAAAGAGGACAAATCTGGCATCATACCCTGCCGCTCTAGGTCTATAAGAGATAAATCTGACGATAATGTCTCTTGGAAAGTTTTTGATATGAGGCCCAACACGATGGGTACGGCTGATGTCGTCCTGTGTGATCATAAGACCACCCAGGTAATTGTTGCACGCATCGATAATAAGTTGATCGGTGTCTTCGCCCTGTGTTCAGGAATTCCCCTAAATTTTAAGCAGTTCCGTCTAGAATATTGCTCAAGGTCATTTATTTTATTTTCCAATGATTCTATTTTGTGGTGCATGGCAGTGATAACTAGCGTGTTCAATAAAACGTCTTTGAACATGGCGTTATCCATTAACTGGGACACCACTTCCTTTACTATCACAGGGTCTCGGAGTTCACTGATAGCCTGGACGCCTTTCTTAATTTTACCCGATAGTTCCACAGACATCTTGAGGTATACACAATACTGTATATATCATATAAATATAAACGGTGAAGCTAGGTTAATGTAGTTGGTCTACACGGAAAGTTCAATGGAAACAAAGGACACCGCGGGAAAACTGACCATTGTCCACTTCACTTTTATAAATACTCAGTACGACGTGGATACACAATATTTTGAACGGATTGCATGTTATACAAGGGAGAGTTACTTATCTGTCATTTTTGAATGATTTTGCAATCCCACACAGTCCATTAATCCATGAAGAATAGCTTTATTTCCGCTGCCACTACACGTCAACCATATTTGCTTGACCACCGGAAGTCCAGCAATGCTTTGTCGTTGTTTGTTGTTCCTTCTAGGACCAACACGATGAAACCTAACAATGTCCTCTGGATTGAGAACAACACCAGAAAGTTTGCTGACCGCATCAAGAATCATCTCTCTTGTGTTTTCGACACCATTGGACTCCTCGAACCCAGAAAATCTGACACATTCTCTACGACTGTATTGCTCAAGGTCATCTAATATATATTCAAGATCGTCATTTTTAGATTTAAGTGCATTGATTTCGGCTCTAAGGGGCACGACTTCGTAATTGACCATAGCCTGTATATCAGGTTATATCAGATTTCGAACACTGAGGGCAATGCGCTGAATGTCAAGGTCAGACAGGTTGAATGCGGCAAGGTGAAGGCCGGGGGTTGACATCAGTTGCTGTCCAAGGTGTTAGACCTGTGAAACACCTTGGGAGGGGGCCAGCATAGGTGATCCTTGGAATTGAGTTGCGGAGGTGGGGTATAGTTCATAGCAATGATCGGACGTGGACTATTATAGACCGTTGTCAGATAACTACCTCTTAAAATGGTACCGTTATGAGACAAAGAACTATAGAGTTTATTCTTTTTTGGTGATCTCGATTAAGACGACGAAGATTGGTGTGAAAGTTCTCTTTACCCAGTGTTTATTCTAATGATAATGTTACATAAACAATCAACATACATGCAACATAATTCAATGTACACGCTCTCGGTGAACCAGGGTCGTAGGTGCGTTGTTTATCAATGTATAAATAGTCATCAGAACGTACAGGTAACGTGAACATAACAGTAAGTCAGTGAACTGTGACCTCAAGGCCAGTATTAGAAATTTTATAAAGTATTGTAGCATCAGACAGACAGACATTTTACCAACTTTTCTCCTCGTTACAGCTACCTCAGTAACTCATGGTTACTCCGATGTTGGAATGACACTCCATGGTGCAGAAATGTGGGATAGCTTTACAGTTTCGTCGGAGCTCTGTTTAAAGTGACCACTCTACTTGCTGACCACGTGACCTTTCTCTTACACTTCTTCCTTGAGACATTGTGTAATCTTGCTTTGAATACAGCATTATATACATTTCAGTTCTCCAAATCAGAAACTAGTCACTGGTAGGGTATGGGAACCTTATTTTGTGATAAAAATGATTTGTCGGGTCATGCGTTTTGTCTGCAGCAATTTAAAATATATTGGTTTGGAAATTCATTATAAAATATGAATATTACTATAATTAACAAAAGAGTATCATGCAGTTTTTGTGGGTTTTCATAGTATACACACAGGCAGTATTTGCGTACTGTAGAATACATTTTTAAATATATTTCTGAAATAAGCAAAAAGAAAGATTTCACAAAGGATTAAAACGTGAATCGTTTTTAATGAATTTTCAATGAAATTGCACAAAAATGTGGCGCTACAGTCACATTCCTTGTACATAAACTGTTGTGTTTAAGCATATTCCAATCAATTAAAATCATATTCCAACCAATTAATCAATACTGGTTTGTTGATCGCCATGCAAAACGTTTTTAAGATCAGATGGCAGAACTGATTCAGGACTTTCAGTACTTTGATTTTTGATAAAAACCAAAAAGAGTAGTGGCAAAGAAGTTTCAAAAAGCTAGCATATCCAGTTACTCATCAACGCAATTTTAGGGATGGGAATTTGATGGAACACGAGTTTTATCTTATTAATACTATTACAAAAATAAAAAAAAAATCACAATTGAAAGGTCACGTGGGAGCATATTTACATGTTTATTGTAATTTGCGAAAAAGTGATACAACATACATACATTCATTTATGGTTGTATCAAAGAAAGAATATCGATGGGTGTTGTTACAAACATTAGCACCCGGGGCTCGCTTGAGATATTTATAGACCGCTCTGAAGTCACCAATCAGCGTCTCCGGAATTTGCGAATTTCGGGACCCAAAACGGATCAAGGCTTGAATTTTGCAGTATCGTACACTTCAAATGAATATTATTTTGTCAGCATATTAACATTTTATGATGACCTTTAGAATTTATATGACAAAAAAGTATTTCTATAGTTCGAATTTATTCCTATATTCCAACACAGAGTGCATAGTCGTCGCACGCGCCATTTTTTAAAAACGTTATCAAAACATTGACATTTGAGTTTGAATTACGCGTTCTTGCGCTATTTGAACTTAAAAACTAGTAATCGGTAGACAAAAGATGGTGCATGGCTTTCTATTCTAAGTATTTTTGCAAAAGAATATCCGATTTGGGTACTGCCACCTTATATGTTACTCAAATGTTTAAGCAGATTGCAATTATGATTTTGTTACTGCCACACCGATCCCATTAAAAGCACCTGGGAAGTTAAACTTTTTGAACTTTAGTGTAGGGTCGCTGCAGTCAAAATTGCGGTCCAGACGAAATTTAAGCGTTGTTTTAATACGTAATTTGTTCAAATTAATTGGTTTACACCAAAACATCAAAAATGTATCGTGGCCAAATTAGCACTACATGCCCGAAATCTACAAATGCTGGGCATAAAAAAACGAATGCAGTCATGATATTATAATTGACCCCGGCGTCTGCCCCACTCTTGCAGCCTGAACCCCTGGGTCATAACTTTGAAACGGTTGAGCTCCCCACCTCAAAACTATATATACAACTGGATGATACTGGAATTGATCCTAGGGTCTGGCCACAACCCTAGGGACCTAGTCATAACTTGAAAACAGTTGATTTATCCACCCCATAACCATGGATACAATTGCTGGGCATGAAAAATCAAATACAGATATACTACAAGGATTGGCCTTGGAGTATTGCCTTATCCCTGGAACCTTTTTGGAGAATAGTTTGCTTAGATATATGATGAGCGATGCAGGCCCTTTTGGCCTCTTGTACATGTATTTCATTAAAGTTACAGAAGATATTGGTTTCTTCTCAGAAATGATAGATTAAAATAAAGTTATTTGTGGCCACAAGAAATACAGATTTCAAGTTCACAGAGTTTGTCGCAGAATATTATTAAATAGAGAATAATTACATAAATAATTTAAGACACTGAAGAACTGCCTGCATGTTTGGGATAAAAAGGATTGTTTACACAGGCCATACAAAGCCAGCGACAGGTAACATCCTGAAATGAACATAAATATTGCACAAAAAGAATTGTCCCAATTTTAGCTCGTACGGTCCAAATTAAAGGATCAACGCGAGTGCTATTGTGCTGTAGAATACGTCATCTGCCTGAAATCGGTCAATTTTTCTTCACTCAATTTCATCTTCTGAACCACTAATTGAAAAGTAAATTAAACTTGACTTGCAGCATTCATATCGATGGATATTGGGGATCCAAAAATGTACAAATTGAAGAACTAATCTCCGAGAGCTGAAAGGTGGGGCCCAAAAGAGGTTGTAACTTGGAATCGGTTGAGATACCTAACCTTAACAAAATATACATTTGCTGAGTAAACAAAGAGATGAAACACAAATTATACAAGTATACATAGTTCCCACCCATGGATACTCAGTTCCGTGGTCATTATTTTGAAAACATTGAATCTTGACATCTCACAACTAAAATCGTAGAGCTGGGGACCTACAAATTTTCGAGACGGAGTGTTACACATTAAATTTGTGGCGCGCAGTCCCTTGCTTGCAAAAAGTACTTGCGTTTTGTTTATTTTCATTCTGCAGACCTTAACACTTACAACTTTTGACTTTAGTCTTGAACCACAAATATTTGTAGGGCATAGTGAGCATGCTACATTTGTAATCCTGGCCCAAAAACTATTTACTTGCAACATTATACATTTTGTTATTTTAATTTTTTGTCCAATCCATCACTTCTATCTTTTTTTATTTACGGCGTTCTATCCTCATGGATTGGCACATGCAACTAAGTCCCGTACTTGCAGAGTTAATGCCCTTTGTTCATCTTCTTTGTAAACGCCATAACTGGAATGTCTCAAACAAATAACTTGGCACCACAGAACTGAATAAACAAACAAATCTTGGTATGGCGGAATGTCACATACTTCATTTAGGGCTCTCAGCCTTCTACTTGCAGAATTATAACCCTTTGTCCAGAGTATAACCTTAGCAAGTTTGCGGCAGCAAACCTTTATAGGCATATACATCATGACAGGACGAATTGTAACCTACATATTTTAAAGAAAAAAGCACGAAACACAGGGCCTCTGATTTTAAATTGTTTGTTTTCTTTTTTAAAGTCCACAACTCCAACGTTTTGCGAATTTATGTCGCATGCATTCCCCTTTTGTAGATCATTGCCGTTTGTTGTCTGGCCAGGATAAGCAATAACTATTTTTTGTTTGACCATGTACTAGATTACAGGTACCGTTTATGAAAAATGCTTCATAGCGGAATGAAAGCTTAGAAATTTAATTTTGGCGATTGATGTGGACGGGCCAAGTCTCGAAAACCAAAGCTTCGACGATTTTTTCTGCTATACAAAATTTCACAAGAAATGGCATTAAACTAATTTATATGATATTCATGGGAATGTGGTGCCTCACATCCTAAGACAAGGTCACTGTGACTCTAATTTGACCTTTGACCTTAAACTTGATTACTTAAATAATGGTTTTCAGACCATATCATAGCTGCTGATTCATAAATGGGCATCAAACATTTTATATAGGCGGTACATCATGAGAGGGTGGTGTGTCATATCCTAAGAAAACGTCATTGTGGTTTCAATATGACCTTCACCTCCCGTACTTAAATAATGAGTTTTAGAGCATATCTCATAATCTCAGTCACTGTTCCATGCATGGACATCAAACTTTGTGTATAGACACATAATGAGAGGGCGGTGTGTGGGATACCAAAGGCACCTTTGACTTTGAAGTCGAGTTCTGAAATAATGGTTTCCAGAGAATATCTCGACGGCTGTTTGATGAATTGTCTTCAAACCTTTTATATAGAATGGCGGCATGTCCATCCTTAATTGAGGTCACTGTGATGTGTTGTTACTGAAGTAAAAGGATAATTTGACTTTTGACCTCGATCTCAAATACTGATTGAGATCTTAAATCTTTGTTTGCTGGACATGAAAAGACATTTAATGCACTAGTGCAACTATGATTGATATGTGTCCTGTTGAGCCATTAGGATTTATAACATGTAAAGAGCAGAGATACCAATGCTATACAATACAATTGCTTGGCATAAACAAATAACACATATGCTACCACAATGGCCCAAGGTTTCAGCACCTGATCATTGGGATTTAGTCCAGCATCATAAACTTGAAATAGTTGAAATTGCAACTCTTTAACCATAACTGACCATACTCCAGTCCTTAAAAGAGAGGCGTTGTTATTAAAACGCATATTTCCGGTTAATTCTATTTAATTCCAATGCGCTTAAATTTATATTTGATGACAATGTAACATTATTGACAAAAGAAAACATAAACCTGTCGGCCTATTGTCTATAAACATGTACATGTACACGTTTGAACATTTATTTTATAATTAAATTCATGTATCAATTTGGTTGCGGTTGCAACCATGGAAAATATTATACATATTATGTTTCTGTTAGCTTGTAATAATAATAATAGTAATAATAATTCGAGGTTCTTATATACCGCTTTATCACAACCTAGTTCGTAGGTCGTCTCAAAGCGGTTCACAAGTTATTATCCGTGGTTATAGGCCCTTTTCAACCAGCCAACCGGATTCACAGCAAGTTGCGCGCACGGCCACTGTCATTGTACGTATGAAAACAAATGCTTGAACTTTTTTTGTTTGTTTCTCAGATTCTTTATTAGGTATGAATGTCGTAACATGCAAGCTAACAAACTTTCGTATTTCTTTGATGACTGTTATACAAAGCCATTGCATTTGAAATTGTCTGCGCGTAAAGGCTCTATTTTTGTTTTACATGTCATTTATGGCATGTTTTGATGATGACAAATGGATCGGTGTGAATAAAATAAAAACAGATGTTGCAAATGTGAATCATTTATACAACAGTGTTTGAACAGAAATATCATTCAAATTTCAAGTCATCAAGATACGATGTTTTCATTTGATTTGGAATATAATCACCCTTTCTATGTTGTTCGCACCTCTGACCGAGATATCCCACGTCAGACGGAATATTTGTAGACTTAAGCGAAATTGAATAGTATTTTCGAAATAAAAGGTGCGAGAGAAAAAAATCAATAACCTGTAACTGATCGAGATCTGTTTTCTCAGTCTCAGTTATGTAACATCAAAACCCCGGCTTTCGCCTCGGTTTGGATTATGCTATTGAATATTAGCCCGAGACTTAGATAACCCGATCTCGCTCAGTTACAGGTCATAGATTGTATCAATCTTACACTTTGGAAACAGATTGTAGCTACCTGCAGTTCTGTTTAACTGTTCCCTGTGATGAAAGAATACCTCATAGAACTATGACACGTAAACTGCAAAATTAAGCGTGATCGCATCAACAGAGCATAAATAATTGGGTCAAATCGCTAGAACAAAACATACCACAACAACAGCGCTAACAAAATCAGAAACATTTCTCCTTCACTAAAGGTTATACACGCTTTTACATACTAAAACTCACCTTCGATAATGTGTTTTACAAACTGTAGATGACTTTCCGAAACGTACACAAACAATGATAAAATTGGTACTAGCTGAAACTTGATTTAACTGCTGTTTGACGGTCATCAATAACACAACATAGTAAAAAAAAGTCCGAATCTTAGATAAACAAACAGTAATCTAGAATTAACTGTTTTCAACTTGATGGCAAAATGGATCCATATGCTTCCATCAGTGTTTCCAACAATGAAACTGATTTGCTATTTATTGCTTCCGTGCCCAAATATCTCTAAAGTCTTTTAGCAGTAGTCAACATCCTTTGTTCATGATGACTGATTGGGTTGGATTATTTTCACTGATTTGAAAATTGTCTTTTGAAGTATAACCATTTTCCTTTTTTGCCCCAAACATTTATCTCATTGAATCAGCCACAGTGAGGCACACTTAGATACATTGGTCCCAAATAAATGTAACCTGATAGTAACTAGTGACTTGGATCAGAAACACTTTCCAAGATCATTTTTTATTTAAAATTATATAAAAATCGTAATGTTACAATCAATAGCTTATGCCACTTAAAAAAAGACAATAACTTATAACTTTGGTATTCCATTGAGTAAAAACGTGATTCATGTATTATCCAAAGATACCCAGTACAGACATACCCAATAATAAACTATGGCGATATACATGTAACCAAAGGTGATCAATACACATCAGTTCGCCTGAAGAAGCCCTAGAAGACAGAAAAGCCTAGCGGTAGTTCTGATATATTTATTTTCTAGTTTATATTTTCATTCTTTATTATCTACTTTATAAAAATGGCCGAAAACTCTAGCGAAAATCGCCTGAAAAGCTCACAGATGGACAAAAACCCTAGCGTAATGTAGTATTTGTGTTTTGTTTTATATATATTTTTACCGTCACATGGACGTTTAAAACTCTTTACCGATTTATATATTTGTTTCTTATTTAAACGCACAATTTGAACACTTAACGCATAACAATAAATAGAAATTCAGAGGTAAAATTCATTGGCCTTAATTACCAAATAAAATACGATACAGGAAAGGTAAACTTCGTGCTTGAATAACCAGCCACGAGACGATACAGGAAAGGTAAACTTCGTGCTTGAATAACCAACCACGAGACGATACAGGATAGGTACACTTCATGCTTGAGTAACAAGCTACGGGACGATACAGGATAGATACACTTCATGCTTGAATAACCAGCTACGAGACGATACAGGATAGATACACTTCATGCCTGAATAACCAACTATGAGACGATACAGGATAGGTGGACTTCATGCCTGAATAACCAGCTACGAGACGATACAGGATAGGTACACTTCATGCCTGAATAACCAGCTGCAGGACTATACAGGATAGGTACACTTCATGCCTGAATAACCAGCTATGAAACGATACAAGATAGGTTTTCTTCCGGCCGGGATAACTAGCTTCGAGACAATATTGGATAGGTTTTCTTCATACCTGAATAACCAGCTATGAGACGATACAAGATAGGTACACTTCATGCCCGAATTAACTAGCTACATGACGATACAGGATATATACACTTAATGCCTGAAAGATCAGCTACATGATGATACAGGTTAAGTGCACTGCATGCCTGAATAACCAGCTATGAGACGATACAGGATACGTACACTTCATGCCCGAATGACCAGCTACGAGACTATACAGTATAGGTAGACTTCTTGCCTGAATAACCATCTGTAGGACTATACAGGATAAGTACACATTATACCCACATAACCAGCTGCAGGACTATACAGGATAAGTACACATCATACTCGAATAACCAGCTGCAGGACTATAAGGAACAGGTACACTTCACGCCTGAACAACCAGCTACAGGATGGGAACACTTCAGGCCTGAGTAACCAGTTACAGGTACCAATACTTCATCCTACCACTTTAAGTCTTACTTTCAGCAACCCTTTTGATCTTAAACTAACAAAGTTAGAAATGTCCATTCATTTTTTAATCACACTTTCCTCGTCCTAATCAGTCAAACGATAGATAGATACACACGTCAGACTACATATAAATGGGTTTCCTTCCATTTTCCATTACCATCACGTATTGTTCTGAAATTGCTTATTCTACATTTTACTATGATTGTTTTCGGGTAGATATCGTTCACTGTGCAACTGTGTATTATCTTTTTTTTATTTCCTTATAACTGGACGTTTAAAAGACAGAAACACTTTTTAGTTCAAAGTTTATTAATATTGATTAAAATTACAAATACCCCGCCCAGCATTGCTGCAGACGACTTCGTGACTTTATGTGTTGTCCTGTTTTTAGGTCATACGATATAGCCTGGGGAAGTCCATCATTGGGGAAATAAAAAAATAAAATTAGTATTGTGATAAAGAAGAGCGGAATGATTAAGAAGTTCAAATCAGCACTAACAGAAGCGTTCACATTCCTGACATTAGATATGAGATACAACATTTTTGTCTCGTCGGTTTAGGTTAGTAAATAGGACAATGAGCTTTGATATTAAATTCATGTTGCATAAAAATAGGTGAAAAATGCTATAGGGTAGACAGGAAAATCTACAATAGGTTGGGATACATGAACATTTTTTTTCTTTTGTTTTTTATATTTTTGTTACTTATCTTAATTTTCTTTTTTTCGTCATTTTTTATACCTTATTCACAAAATGCTTTCTTAAGATCATTAGGTTAAACTAGGCTCGTACTCTTATAAACTGAGAAAATGCAACTGATTTTTTCACATCAGGTGGAATCTATTACAATCAACGGAGACGTCAAACATCGTTAGGGAAACTGGGAATGCCAAAAGGAAGAGGTGATATGGTACTAAAACCAAAATCGAATCTGTTTTTACTATTATGAATATTATTGACCGGTAACAAGAAATGAAGATGCCGCAATAAATGCTATCAGCAACGTGTCCATATGTGTTTGGAGTGTGGTCAATACGGATATCAAAATGATTAAACAGTGTACATTTGATGTTCATTCAGTTGCTTATGCCAATAACCAAATACTTATTTTATGCATGTTTTCATAAATTCTTAAAAGTAACTTTTATTATTTGATACATGATATCTTTAGTATCAAATACGAGGTTTCACTTAATAAAGGAAAATTGTAAATATTGGGTGTTTAATTTGAAGAGGTAATGTCTGTAGTTAGTGGAAACTCAAAGGTCATATTTGGTCGGGGTGAAACATTTATGAACAAGATATTAAAGATCTATATGAGAAATACCAGACTCAATCAGTTTCATCGAAGAACAAATCAACCATATAAACACGTAACGAAATACCACACGCTTCTTCGCCATCAGATGCAATCAGAATTCATGCGAGAATATTCTTCTTGAAATAAAGCATTATTATTATTTACAATGGATAAGGTAACTAGGCAAAGGTTGAAATTAAAAGAAGTCCTTGTTCTGAACTTGTTGAAGCCATTCTGTTTGTAAGTCATATGGTTCAGTTCGTCCATGAAAGACAAAAAAGTCCATACGGCGCTCCATAGCAATGAGATCTCAAGACATTCATAACATGCCTTTTTCGAGATTTTCACCACTAAGTACTCCGAATAATGCTGATTTGATCAAATTGAACATGTTTCTCGGTAACTTCAATGCAATTTTGTCACTTAGACGCCAATAAATATCTAATCAATAAAGGGAGCTTCATTCGATGAGTGCAGTTATTCTTCATATTACATGTTAATAGTTTACTATCTGTGGTAAACTTAGATATATTATATTTTCCTATATCATATAAGATAAATCACAGAGACGTTCTGTTGCATAAACTCTTTTCAACGCCGTCAACCGAATAGTAGCCATTATCACTTTTTTTGGCAACTTTAAGGATTGAATTAGACTTGCTTGTGGGTGGAATTGATGGCATTTCTGTTTAAACCTTAGATAGTACGAAGAGATCACACGAGCTGCGTGAGAATATCACCAGTCACTCTTTAAAGCAATTGTGTAAAGTATTAACCCATCTTTTAACTAAAATCACACTGAGGTCATGTAAACATGCATTGACATAAAGTCAAAGTGAAGGCAAAACTCAGCATTTCTATTTAAGAAAAGGGTGGGTTGTGATCCCCTTCAAACCATCCGAAGCGAAGTCAGTATTAAATGTAAAACTTGTTTAATTCTCAAACTCTGTCTTCACTTCACAAAGGTACTCTAGGACCCCAAGGCAGGTCAAAATTAAGAGAGAGAGCTTACATAAAAATAAAAGAATGACGCTGCATTGCTTTGATTAATTCAAATTTTATTTAAAAATCCTAAAATTGTACCGTTATACTTACCTTCGTTACAATTAGATTTTGAAAAACTTAAGATATTAATTGTAGGCCTGGTTTTTTCCGATATACATACCGTATTTTCAATTACCTTTTTCCTAGACAGCCGATTGCGGTCGTGTTTGTTGATGTACCAAGGTGAGTAAAATTTTGAAGTTTTATCGCAAATTATGCACAAAGTATGCTATATATATTTTGTGCTTTCAGTTAATTTACTTACGTTGAGGTCGAGGTCACCTGAACATACCCATGTGCGGGGTCAAATGTTTGTTTTTAACAACATGTACATGTAGATCGCGTATTCCTCGCCGATCGTGGTTAATCGTAATCGACTTTTTAACGGGATGTTTTTCGATCATTACAAAAGACAATATAAATGGCTAAGCTTATATATTTAACTTGTTGCGTAATATGAAACAATGATGATTTTTTCTTTTTTTAATAACTCATTGAAACGTTCTCACTTACACACTAGATATAGCTTTTTTCATATATATAAAAATACATATATAGAAATTATGAATTATATATTAAGAAAATATTTGCCCAGTTTAGAGATGTCTATACTATATACACATCTCTTCTCAAATTTACATGCTAATCAGTAGGCCTATGACCGAGTATGGCTGTAAATAATTAATGATCAACTATATCAAACATAGTGTATGCTGAATGGTGTATGGTGTATGATCATAATAAAATATGATGGAAGTAATATATCTAACAAAAGTTATCAGATATTCGAGTCAATTCAAAACATAAGTTCACATAGCATTTTATTTAGTGGGAATAGTTGATGGCAGATGCATCTATAGTTATATCAAGTTAATAGGCACCATTGATAATATACCTGACAAGACAAAAATGTATAGTGATTGTACATTTAGAGTACTTGCTACGCTAAATACACTGACAATATTTGTTTTCATCTTTTATCATTAGACGTGAACCCCTGGGGCTCGCCCATAACATATAATCTCACGAAGTTGATATTTCTTTAATACCAAACAGCCAAATCTTCAACTAATTCAGAGGTTGCATGGAAATTTAAAGGTTCAGTCAATTAAAATTAATGTGTCAATATCATAAATTGCTGCACCTAATCTAACTCTTAAACCTTCTCATATAAAATTTAGATAAAGATTGTTAGCACCTTAATTAATCTTACCAATTGAGTTTGCTTGTTGAAAACTTTCCGCTCTCTGTCCAATTTTCCTGTTGATTAAGGTGATTGTGAAAAACAAGATACTTGACTCATTTGACTGTGTAATGTTGACAAAGATTACACTATTTTTTATGTCCTTTTTCAGCTTGACCATTATCAGAAAAGTTTTCAAAAATAATTTGTGCATAGTTTTATTGCAATTCTCTTGTAATGAAATCCAATGCCTTAACAGATTCGTAAACAAATTTTCATTTCATTGGTTTTCACAGTTGTACAGGTAATATATTCTTTTCAGTCATAATTGGCCTTATGGAAGTAAAAATGTTTTTAAATGTGTTGTTGAATTTGTTATTAAATTTACAATCGGATAAAGAAGCTTTTTCTGTTGTCTTTATTCGTTTTTTTATTTGCTTTGTTTTTCTTTTGTAATGAATGCATATATTCTCTATTATCTACAATTTCTTTGTTTTGTTAAAAAGGAACCAGTCCATCATAAATTCCATAAGTTATCTTGAATTGAACCATTGTTGACGCGTGTTGTCTACTCACGTATCTGATAATCGGAGACCTCGACCTTAGCGTACATAAATTAGCCATAGGACCCAGTCAATGGTGACAAAAGACAATATGTTGACAAAGTTTTCCTTGATTATTTTGCTATGGATGTGAATTCGCTCAGTGAATCACATAATAGTTAAGAGATGAATAATGAACGATGTTTTGGCTTTCTTAAAACAGAATCAGTTTCATTAATAAATATTATTTGACGGTTGATTAATTGAAGTGTGGTTGGATACGTCCTGTCACAAGGCTGAGTTACTGAACTGTATATACAGAGTTATACAAAATGTTTTATGAAGTAAGAAACTGTTTTATCCATGCAAACACCTGTGCTATTGTCTACTATCTGGAGCTATAATCATTCCAAAGCAAGTCAAAGATATTTGTTAAAATACTGATTAATTTATTTCTATAAGTAGAATATATTCCATCAAACGAGAGAGTTAGTTTGCAATCCAATATAGAATGCTAAACATTCATAAGGAAAAGAAACGTGACACGTCTTGGAAAATATACAAATATCATCAGAATAAGACGTTACAAAACACATTTATGGTCTATAGACTACGCGAATTCTTTTATTACAGTATATTAAAATTAATTTCATTGAAATTTCAATGTCCTTTTTTCTCGTTTTCTGCAGAATTCCTTTATACTTTTCTACCGAATTATCACCATACCCATTAAGAATGCCAAAATTCCTCCGGACAGATGTTGGCATTGCTACGATATATTACTGAATATACATGTACTTGTGGGATTGTCTCTGTTTATGAAGTCAAATTTAGATACCCTGGGAAATATTCTAAATATGTCCGATTTTATATGTAGTTTACGTACAGTGACTGATTAATTAGACCAGGCAAAAAATATTTTGTGTAACCCTAATTTTAGTTATTTTTCTCAGAATCGCTGATAACGCTAAGATCACTACCTTTTATAAACCACACACTTTAAAAAAAAACCACGTTACATACCTACCCTAAAATGTTCACACATGCTACAGAAAACACAGTTATCTTTTCAACTTTGCCTCATTAAATATCTATTACATGTACGAAATGAATGAAAACTGAAGGTAACATCACAAACCTATATTAATCTAAAAACTAAAATCAAAAACCACTGATCTTAAAGCTTTCCCCTATCCTACAGTATATACCAACCTCTAGATACCCCTGATAACGAGTGAGGCCAATTCGGATAGAACTGCTAGCTTTCCCGATTTTCACATTACGTGAAGGACAGAGAATGGAACAATGATATAAATACATACATTAGGTCACGCGTTGGCGATTACATGCTGTAATTTTGACACCTGTTAGTTGTCCTAAAATAGTCCAAACGTGGCCGACAACACCTGACCTTGTTTTCAAAGTGCTTAAAAACGTGCGCGACCGTATGTGTCAATACAGACTTGCTACAGCTCTCGTCATACCTATCAATCATGAAGATCGCTCTGATTCTCGCCTGTTTTGTTGTCATGATGACAGGTAAGTAATACGCACTATCCAGAGAAGAAATAGCATTAAGAAATGCAGGCTAGTTCAATACAATAGCTTTAAATATTAAAATTGAGTCAATTTTGCGATTTCAAGATGAATTCTTCACTGCAAATCTCATGAATTCAAGATGAAATCTTCACTGTAAAATCTCACGTGTTCTAGACGAATTCTTCATTCTTTACTGTAGATCTCATGTTTTCAAGATGAATACTTTACTATCAAATATCGAGATCTCATAATGAATTCTTCACTTTAAAAAGCCTTCGGCTAGCAGCCGGCCAAAGGGATATGCATGTTTGTGACTTGAAAATAGGCAGATTGCCTTGAAAGCTAAAAGTTCCTTTTGTCAGCATTGTCACCATAACGTTTTGGCTTTTTATATCTCTTTTTTTTTTAATAATACGTACCCAACGAATAGTTGGTTGCTCATGTCCTGTGCGCTTACGTCGTTATTACTTTTGAGACTTAAATATATTACTTATTTATTGTTGAAGACATTATATCGACAACGGGTGAACCAGTTGTTGCCATTACCTTAAATGCTGAACGTTAAGCAGGTAATAATAACTACCATTTTTAAGGACTTTGATATTTTCCGGCCTAGGGACAGAACATATTGCTTCCTCACCTGGGCTAACGTGCAACACGTAAACACTTATCATAATTATGTAAACATTTTACTCACAAATATAAGGACTTCGAACTTATATGATATGTATAAATATAACATCAGAAAAAACTATATAATATCCTTATATGCGTCCATTCATTTTAATCATCAGTTGTTGCACTGTAGATGGTTATGAACTTGTTGAGGGCAGAAAGTAGTGAGATTCGCATTGTGAGATGCATTGTTCTTATAGTGGAATGATATATCTGAAAGTCAGATGCAAGTGTGTTTAGGCACAAAAAGAGAGTACCTTTGACATTATTAAACGGATACACTGTGACCGACCTATACACTATGTGCTAGTTTGTTTTTGTTATTTTTTTATTAGCAGCTTAAGAGTTACACAATATCCCAAAACTATGCAGATAGTTTAAAAAATAGATAGGGATAAAAAAGCAATTTATGATTTTGGTCCTCCAATTTACCCCCTTTTATCTCGGAATGGTTTTCACGCGCCGACCTCTATTTCAATTCATGACGGCGTAACCCAAATTTATTTTTACTGTTTATGCAAAACTAAAACTTATTAATTGTTGTATTACTTTCATATTTTACATTTTTATATTTATGGTTGTATGTACACAGTTACGACTTGAAAAAGCGTGTGTTTCTCATAACGTTTGTTCACATCAGTTGTTTACCAGAGATATCATTACAAATAAAAGAAGAAAAAATGATAAAAAAATTATTTTTCTTTAAACTTATATTACAACCTTAATTAGACCACAATTTTTCTACACTAACGAACACTATAAAATGTCTTGAATTGAAATTTCATTTTAACAATGAAAGAAAATATGGATTGATTTCTTTTTCATTGAATAGGATGTTATGCTTTCGGAATGTAATATCTTAAAGGTGGAAGTTGTAGCAAATATCCTTTGAAAGAATATATAGGTCATGAGATATAGATCTAAAATATTGACAACTCAAAAATTACCACACCGCAAACATTTCAAAACGCGAAAATTTCAACTTTTATAGTACTATATTAAAGAACTTTGAAGACTGATTTGGTTTAACTGTTCAGGTCATTTAAAGATTTGATCGGTGGTTCTATCCATATAGGATTAACACGCAGATCCTATACCAATGCAGGTTCTTATATTTTATTCTGTTTAATAAAAGAGGTGTTACGGATATATGATACTTGACAGGTTAATGTGACATTGCATTCGCATCACTGACTTTGGAGATCACATTACATAGGTTAAGCATTTGAAGGGAGAAAAATCTGTTACCAATCACACGCTAAAGTATCTTGGATCTCACTTTCACTGTTTCAGTGTACATGGTTAGAGCTCAAGGAGGTAATGTCGCCTGCACTGAGGACAGCGATTGTACTGCTGACTGCCCTACCCATCACGGTTTCAGTCTAACGAACGAGTGCCGCAGAGGCAGCTGTCACTGCCACTCTGTACACGCATGCACTAGTGCCAGCATCTGTTCATGTTCAACCGGATTCACAGCAAGTTGCAGCCACGGCCACTGTCACTGTACGTTTGAGACGTTGAATATAAAACTATTATCATTTAAATGCTTAAAGAAAATATCTTCTAATTTTCTATAAAAAGTAATTTACGCTTTGTTTTGTTAATGTTTGAATCAAATATGTTTATAAACATGTTGTTAATGTTAATTATTCATGTATCAGTGTAAGAAAGTTTTACTTTTATTGAGTATTTTAATGAACAATTTGTAACCTGTTTCTATTTGCAGGTCACCATCAGCATTGATACGTCTACAGTGAAAATCGATTTTGATGTATTAAATTAAATGTTTGCAAATTTTTCTATCTGTTAGTGTTTATGTGGTAAATTACTTGTATTGATGCTTGCATTTCTACACTCATTATAATTCAATGTTCAAATGAAGTTTTGTCTTATGCTATGTAAACATTTGAAGTTATTTACATAGCAGTTGTACAGTCCACAAACTTTCCAACTCCAAATGTTAAAATGAATAAATAACAGATCACGTCAGCCGCCAACAAAGATGAACGTTACACACACATATATGACTGCACCTTTAGAATTCGACAGTAGATACAATAGGCCCAAAATGAATTACACTGCATCATAACAGCTGTTCTGTCCTTCTATGACTCATCGGTGATGCCAGGGGCCAAACAGTTGGAAATCCATATTGTCTTAATTACTGTTTAAATAAAGGAAAATGTACTTAAACACCGGAATTCAAAATTTTAAATTTTAGAGGGGTACTGGTTCATTCCTAATTGAATAATCTGTAAAGTGTGTATATCAAGAACCGTGCCACTCCTCAAAAGAGATGATTGTACATACATACATACATACATACATACATACATACTTACATTTGGTTTGATTTTTGTTAAGAATTGTTTAACGTCCTATCAACAGCGATGGTGATTTAAGGAGGCCTCCCCTGTATGCAATATGCATGCGTGTAGTGTACACGGGTGTGTTTTGGGATGCCGATTTTATAGTGCTACCTCACTGAAACCCCTACCCGGTCACATTATATTGAAAACGGGCGAACACGGTCTCTATAGGAACGATAACTTAGCGATTTGTTTCTGTCTCTGTCAAGATATTTTTAAGGACAGTTACAGAAGGATTTTCTCTATTGGTGGAAAGTAGGATGTTCCACAGATGAACAGTAGTTGGAAGGAGGGAGTTTTTGTAGGAACTGGTATAAGTTTTGATGGTAGATAATTGGTTTAATTGTCTACTTCTTCGGCTATGTATTGCAGAATTTCTTCTTAGAAGTATGTTAGAAAGGGAAGAAGGAGTATGATTGGCCATGTTATGAAGCTTGATTATCTTATGTTTTTTCCTGCGTTCTGCTAGTGTGTCCAAACACGTGTCTTTGTATAATAAGTCGATATTTACTAGTTTTGTTGCTCCAGTAACTAACCTTGCTGGTTCTTTGTGAATTGATTCCAGTTTATTATTAAGGAAAGTTGGTAGAGAATCCCTTACAACGTCAGCATATTCGATGATGGGCATAATACATGAGAAATATATACGTTCTAAGGTGCTACGGTCAAGAAGGAATTGATGTTAACGTAACTAACCATTGAGGGGCCCTTGTATAAATTTTTAAAATATCGTTATCTATAATATGGGCTGAATTAATGGCGTTGTCTTTACTAGATAAAGAGTAGTGTCATCAGCAAATAATTTATATCATTTATAAATATTAAAAACAATAAAGGCCCTAATATAGAGCCCCGAGGAACGCCAGATTTAATAGTACTGTAATTTGAAAATTCTTCATTTACCACAACTCGTTGTTTCCTATCAGAGAGATACCTTTTGAACCACCCTAGTAGCGTTCCCGTAATGCCTGCTTCATTTAATTTATAAAGGAGACTCTTGTGCCATACGCGATCAAACACTTTACTTATATCTAGAAAAACAACCTGTGCCTCCTTCCCACAATCTCAAGCTTAACCAATGTCGCTTGTGATATTAAAGAGTTGATTTATAGCAGAATCGCAACATCTAAACCCTGACTTGGGCCTTGTTAAAAAAAAACGAATCATGCAGAAAGCTATGAACATGTCTAAAAATGCACCTTTCCATAACTTTGCCAGCTATACTTAATAATGAAATTACACGATAATTGGAATCAGCACTTGGGTTGTCTTTTTTAAATATAGGCATAACGTTAGCTTTTCCCGTATTTCGGGATAATATTGGTTACGTAGAGATTTGTTAAAAAAATTACAAAGAAACACTACTAATTGTTGTTTACCTTCTTTAATTTTTTTTACCTCTAATCAGATCAGGCCCAGAATCTTTAGAAGCATCTGATATGCATCAACACAAGCGAATTGTTTTCAATCGATAGTGCTTCTGTTTTGTTCCAGCTAGTATTATTCAATTCATCACGATAATCATTAAAATCACAATCTTTATAAAACCAAATGCGACGTTTAGTGGATTTATCATTTGGTGAACGTTTAAATTTCAAATAAGTATATATATTACAATGGTATATAAGGTTACTATTAAGAAAAGGATCACCTACGTAGGAATGTTCAATAATATCATCATTTCTAACGCTAACGAGGAACACAAGTAAAGATCTCGAGGTTACAGTGAAATGTGTTGGCTCAGTAATCAATGCTTTGAGTCAAATTGGTGTATGGTGTCTTTAAGGGCACAGCTACTCGTCGTTAGCATATTATCATTCAAATCTCCAGTAAACAGGATGTTCATAATACCGATATTAAATGCAAGTTCTAAAGAAAAGTGGATCAAATTTCAAAAGTGGTCGTTAGTGTTTGGTGGACGATAAAAAGTACCAAGTAGCATGTTCTGTGATTCAGTTTGAATTCTGGCCCTACACTTTCGATGTTCTTAATTTCGAGATCTGATGGCCGTTTTACCATTAATATTTTCCGAACGTAAACCGCCACATCGACGCTAATTCGCTCTTGTCTACTTTGACAAAAAAGTGGATAAAAATCATCGTGAATTAGATCGTTCAACGTCTCGTTCAAGGGGTTTAACCACGTTTCAGTGAATGCCAGCACGTCAAACATATGTTCAGTAAACAACACTTAAATTTTAGGTAAAATGCTCTGCACGTTATAATGTACAATGCTTATAATTATGTTCGTCAGCTGTAGTCGGACCTGGATTTCTATTGACATCTCCAAACTGGGCAAGAATATCGTACAAAAGTAAGAGGATGTCTAATAATAAAATCGAAAGAAGTAAGACATACCAATTCTTACTTAATTCAGAGACATGATTCTTGTTTGAACCTTTTATAATTACACCGTTGTTGTATAGAAAGATACTGATAATTACGGGTAAGGCATTCCAGTTATAGCGGAGTACCAGGTTTGCCGCCAGTACAGTCAGTGGATTTAGGCGTTTATGTAAGGGTAGGGTAACGGATTTGTCGTAGAAGGCCCCAGCTCAATTCGATGACATATTGCATCAGACGGCATCAGGTACTACCAGAAACGTAGAAGAGATAATTATATTTTAAAAACTGCGCCCTCTACGATATAGTGTTCAGGTAGACTTTGATGAATAATAGAAAGTTTTACAAAAAAAGTGTTCAGGATCAGTACTCGAATGAGAGCAAGCCATTTGTCTATTTGTTCAATATTAAATTAGAGTTAATTGGAATAGTAACAGTAACTGAATGCAACACTTTCAATAACGCTGCAAGAATTCAGCGTACGAGATGAATGTTGGTTTCAACTCTTTTTAAAGTCCGTAGAGAGCTGAAAAGGGAATTTAGCTAAGGACCAGAAATAACATAAGAATTAAGTAAAGACACTCAGTAGCTAAGGTAGTTTTTATAATATAGTAGCATTCAATCTATCGAATCACGTGCACCTGTGACCGAGACACCATTATTGTCGAAGGTCGTTGATAGGACATTGCCGTAGGGTACGAGATCGCTCTCACGTCAAATAG
Source organism: Mizuhopecten yessoensis (assembly GCF_002113885.1). Taxonomy (NCBI): domain Eukaryota; kingdom Metazoa; phylum Mollusca; class Bivalvia; order Pectinida; family Pectinidae; genus Mizuhopecten; species Mizuhopecten yessoensis. The sequence continues at coordinate 1,765,678 of NW_018408761.1, read as the reverse complement.
AGATCCTTTCACTAGAGAGATTTTTGATAAAGATTTTCCCGTCAATCGAGTAGGTTTGCAAGATCTATATTAACTTCACTAAGCTCCTGGCGTGGAAACACATGGAGTTCCTAATCTTTGCTAAATCCTCATTAACCATTATGTTTTTACAAGTCGGGATTTCTTTGAAATGTTTCCTCGCCATCATAAGATTGCGTTTCGCCTCGCGACTAGCCAACCGAGCAATGATTTGTCGTGGTTTGTTGTTCCTTCTAGGTCCAACACGATGAGACCTAACAATGTCCTTTGGATTGAGAACAACACCAGAAAGTGTCCTGACCGCATCAAGAATCATCTCTGTTGTGTTTTCGACACCATTGGACTCCTCGAACCCAGAAAATCTGACACATTCTCTACGACTGTATTGCTCAAGGTCATCTAATATATATTTAAGATCGTCATTTTTAGATTTAAGTGCATTGATTTCGGCTCTAAGGGGCACGACTTCGTAATTGACCATAGCCTGTATATCAGGTTATATCAGATTTCGAACACTGAGAGCAATGCGCTGAATGTCAAGGTCATACAGGCTGAATGCGGCAAGGTGAAGGCCGGGGGTTGACATCAGTTGCTGTCCAAGGTGTTAGACCTGGGAAACACCTTGGGAGGGGGCCAGCATAGGTGATCCTTGAAATTGAGTTGCGGAGGTGGAGTATAGTTCATAGCAATGATCGGACGTGGACTATTATAGACCGTTGTCAGATAACTACCTCTTAAAATGGTACCGTTATGAGACAAAGAACTATAGAGTTTATTCTTTTTTGGTGATCTCGATTAAGACGTCGAAGATTGGTGTGAACGTTCTCTTTACCCAGTGTTTTTTCTAATGATAATGTTACATAAACAATCAACATGCATGCAACATAATTCAATGTACACGCTCTCGGTGATCCAGGGCCGTAGGTGCGCTGTTTATCAATATATAAATAGTCATCAGAACGTACAGGTAACGTGAACATAACAGTAAGTCAGTGAACTGTGACCTCAAGGCCAGTATTAGAAATTTTACAAAGTATTGTAGCATCAGACAAACAGACATTTTTACCAACTTTCCCCCTCAACACAGCTAACTCAGTGACTGATGGTTCCTCCGATGTTGTAATGACACTCCATGGTGAAGAAATGTGGGTTAGCTTTACAGTTTCGTCGGAGCTCTGTTTAGAGTGACCACTCTACTTGCTGACCACGTGACCTTTCTCTTACGCTTATTCTTTGAGACATTGTGTATAATCTTGCTGTGAATACAGCATTATATACATTTCAGTTCTCCAAATCAGAAACTATATATCTCATGTCACTGGTGGGGTATGGGAACCTTATTTTGTGATAAAAATGATGCGTCGGTTCATGCGTTTTGTGTATAAACGCAGGCAGTATTTGCGTCTTGTAGAATACATTTTTAAATATATTTCTGAAATAAGCAAAAAGAAAGATTTCACAAAGGATGAAAATGTGAATCGTTACTGATGAATTTTCAATGAAAATGCACAAAAATGTGGCGCTACAGTCACATTCCTTGTACATAAACTGTTGTGTTTTAGCATATTCCAATCAATTAAAATCATATTCCAACCAATTAATCAATACTGGATTGTTGATCTCCATGCAAAACGTTTTTAAGATCAGATGACAGAACTGATTCAGGACCTTCAGTACTTTGATATTTGATAAAAACCAAAGGGAGTAGTGGCAAAGAAGTTCCAAAAAGCTGGCATATCCAGTTACTCATCAACGAAAGTTTAGGGATGGAAATTTGATGGAACCCGAGTTTTTTCTCATTAATTCTATTACAAAAATGAAAAATTCCACAATTGAAAGGTCACGTGGGAGCATATTTACATGTTTATTGTAATTTGCGAAAAAGTGATACAACATACATACATTCATTTATGGTTGTATAAAAGAAAGAATATCGATGGGTGTTCTTACAAACGAAATTAACACCCGGGGCTCCCTTGAGATATTTATAGAACGCTCTGAAGTCACCAATCAGCGTCTCCGGTTTTGGCGAATTTCGGGACCAAGAACGGATGAAGGCTTGGATTTTGCAGTATCGTACACTTCAAATGAATATTATTTTGTCAGCATATTAACATTTTATGATGACCTTTAGAATTTATATGACAAAAAGTATTTCTATAGTGTGAATTTATTCCTATAGTCCAAAACAGAGTGCATAGTCGTCCCACGCGCCATTTTTAAAAACGTAATCAAAACATTGACATTTGAGTTTGAATTACGTTTTCTTGCAGGTTGCAACTATGATTTTGTTACTGCCACACCGATCCCATTAAAAGCGCATGGGAAGTTAAACTTTTTGAACTTCAGTGTAGGGGCGCTGCAGTCAAAATTGCGGTCCAGACGAAGTTTAAGCGTTGTTTTAATACGTAATTTGTTCAAATGAATTGGTGTACACCAAAACATCAAAAATGCATCGTGACCCGATTAGCACTACATGCCCGAAATCTACTGTACGTACATTTATATCTGTGTTTCCCAACGTATGACCAAATATACAATTGCTGAGTATAAAGGGACGAATGCACATATGCATCAAGGATTGCCCTGGGGCTGCCCCACCCTTGAAGACTTAACCCCTGGGTCATAACGTCGAAACGGTTGAGATCCCCGCACAAAAAATATATATACAAATGCTGGGCATAAAGAAACGAATGCAGTCATGATATTATAATTGACCCCGGCGTCTGCCCCACCCTTGCAGCCTGAACCTCCATTTCACCTTTGACTTTGAAGTCGAGTACTGAAATAATACAGTACAGCATGTCCATCCTAAATTGAGGTCACTGTGATGTGTTGTTACTGAAGTAAAAGGATAATTTGACTTTTGACCTCGATCTCAAATACTGATTGAGATCTTAAATCTTTGTTTGCTGGACATGAAAAGACATTTAATGCACTAGTGCAACAATGATTGATATGTGTCCTGTTGACCCATTAGGATTTATAACATGTAAAGAGCAGAGATACCAATGCTATACAATACAATTGCTTGGCATAAACAAATAACACATATGCTACCACAATGGCCTAAGGTTTCAGCACCTGATCATTGGGATTTAGTCCAGCATCATAAACTTGAAATAGTTGAAATTGCAACTCTTTAACCATAACTGACCATACTCCAGTCCTTAAAAGAGAGGCGTTGTTATTAAAACGCATATTTCCGGTTAATTCTATTTAATTCCAATGCGCTTAAATTTATATTTGATGACAATGTAACATTATTGACAAAAGAAAACATAAACCTGTCGGCCTATTGTCTATAAACATGTACATGTACACGTTTGAACATTTATTTTATAATTAAATTCATGTATCAATTTGGTTGCGGTTGCAACCATGGAAAATATTATACATATTATGTTTCTGTTAGCTTGTAATAATAATAATAGTAATAATAATTCGAGGTTTTTATATACCGCTTTATCACAACCTAGTTCGTAGGTCGTCTCAAAGCGGTTCACAAGTTATTATCCGTGGTTATAGGCCCTTTTCAACCAGCCAACCGGATTCACAGCAAGTTGCGCGCACGGCCAATGTCATTGTACGTATGAAAACAAATGCTTGAACTATTTTTTGTTTGTTTCTCAGATTCTTTATTAGGTATGAATGTCGTAGCATGCAAGCTAACAAACTTTCGTATTTCTTTGATGACTGTTATATAAAGTTATTGCATTTGAAATTGTCTGCGCGTAAAGGCTCTATTTTTGTTTTATATGTCATTTATGGCATGTTTCGATGATGACAAATGGATCGGTGTGAATAAAATAAAAACAGATGTTGCAAATGTGTAACATTTATACAACAGTGTTTGAACAGAAATATCACTCAAATTTCAAGTCATCAAGATACGATGTTTTCATTTGATTTGGAATATAATCACCCTTCCTGTGTTGTTCGTGTACTTTAGTGTATGTATTATGATTGGATATCGTTTTTTAATGAACAGTTTGCATTTTATTTCTATTTGTAGGTCACCATGACCATTGACGCGTCCAGTGGAAAACCCCTCTATATGTAATAAATAAAACGTTTGCAAATTGTCCTTTTCGTTAGTGTTTATGTCGCAGATTACTCTTACTGACTATTATTCGAGTATAAATTGATGTTTTTTCGCACCCCTGACCGAGATATCCCACGTCAAACCCCGTACAAGCTTTTTCTATCCCGTCCCATCTGTCTGGTTCCTTTACGTGACATATCGCGGAATTATGTTTGTATCCACTCGTTAACAGCTCGAAATTGACAATCTTCTTTATACAAATTCTCGTTTGTCATTTATATTGCTTTGATCTTGTTAGATTCCTGATAATGTAGATAAAATATAATCTACACTGTCAAATGCCTTGTAAGGACGGACTATCTTTTTACGAGGAAGCATTCAAATGTCGCTTTAGTAGTGCAGAGGGTATGATTATTTGAGGCCCCATACGGAATATTTGTAGACTTAAGCGAAATTGAATAGTATTTTCGAACTAAAAGGTGCGAGAAAAAAATCAATAACCTGTAACTGATCGAGGTCTGTTTTCTCAGTCTCAGGCTAAGATTCTGTAACATCAAAACCCCGGCTTTCGCCTCGGTTTGGATTATGCTATTGAATATTAGCCCAAGACTTAGATAACCCGATCTCGCTCAGTTACAGATCATAGATTGTATCAATCTTACACTTTGGAAACAGATTGTAGCTACCTGCAGTTCTGTTTAACTGTTCCCTGTGATGAAAGAATACCTCATAGAACTATGACACGTAAACTGCAAAATTAAGCGTGATCGCATCAACAGAGCATAAATAATTGGGTCAAATCGCTAGAACAAAACATACCACAACAACAGCGCTAACAAAATCAGAAACAATTCTCCTTCACTAAAAGTTATACACGCTTTTACATACTAAAACTCACCTTCGATAATGTGTTTTACAAACTGTAGATACGGTTCTAACATAACTTTCCGAAACGTACACAAAAAATGATAAAACTGGTACTAGCTGAAACTTGATTTAACTGCTGTTTGACGGTCATCAATAACACAACATAGTAAAAACAAGTCCGAATCTTAGATAAACAAACAGTAATATAGAATTAACTGTTTTCAACCTGATGGATCCATATGCTTCCATCAGTGTTTCCAACAATGAAACTGATTTGCTATTGTTTGCTTTCGTGCCCAAATATCTCTAAAGTCTTTTAGCAGTAGTCAACATCCTTTGTTCATGATGACTGATTGGGTTGGATTATTTTCACTGATTTGAAAATTGTCTTTTGAAGTATAACCATTTTCCTTTTTTTGCCCCAAACATTTATCTCATGGAATAAGCCACAGTGAGGCACACTTAGATACATTGGTCCCAAATAAATGTAACCTGATAGTAACTAGTGACTTGGATCAGAAACACTTGCCAAGATACTTTTTAATTTAAAATTATATAAAAATCGTAATGTTACCATCAGCAGCTTATGCCACTTAACAAAAGACAACAACTTATAACTTTGGTATTACAAAAAATGAATACGAAATTCATGTATTATCCAAAGATACCCAGTACAGACATACCCAATAATAAACTATGGCGATATACATGTAACCAAAGGTGATCAATACACATCAGTTCGCCTGAAGGAGCCCTAGAAGACAGAAAGGCCTAGCAGTAGTTCTGATATATTTATTTTTCTAGTTTATATTTTCATTCTTTATTATCTACTTTATAAAAATGGCCGTAAACTCTAGCGAAAATCGCCTGAAAAGCACAAAGATGGGCAAAAACCCCAGCGTAATGTAGTATTTGTGTTTTGTTTGATATATATTTTTACCGTCACATGGACGTTTAAAACTCTTTACCGATTTATATATTTGTTTCTTATTTAAACACACAATTGGAACACTTAACGCATAACAATAAATACAAATTCAGATACGATACGATATGATACAGGATAGGAACACTTCATGTCTGAAAAGCCAGCTACGAGACGATACAGGAAAGGTAAACTTCGTGCTTGAATAACCAGCCACGAGACGATACAGGATAGGTACACTTCATGCTTGAATAACAAGCTACGGGAAGATACAGGATAGATACACTTCATGCTTGAATAACCAGCTACGAGACGATACAGGATAGGTAAACTTCATGCTCGAATGACCAGCTACGAGACTATACAGTATAGGTAGACTTCTTGTCTGAATAACCATCTGCAGGACTATACAGGATAAGTACACATCATACCCACATAACCAGCTGCAGGACTATACAGGATAAGTACACATCATACTCGAATAACCAGCTGCAGGACTATAAGGAACAGGTACACTTCATGCCTGAATAACCAGCTACAGGATGGGAACACCTCAGGCCTGAGTAACCAGTTACAGGTACCAATACTTCATCCTACCACTTTAAGTCTTACTTTCAGCAACCCTTTTGATCTTAAACTAACAAAGTTAGAAATGTCCATTCATTTTTACCCACACTTTCCTCGTCCTAATCAGCCAAACGATGGCTAGATACACACCTCAGACTACATATAAATGGGTTTCCTTCCATTTTCCATTACCATCACGTATTGTTCTGAAATTGCTTATTCTACATTTTACTATGATTGTTTTCGGGTAGATATCGTTCACTGTGCAACTGTGTATTATCTTTTTTTATTTCCTTATAACTGGACGTTTAAAAGACAGAAACACTTTTTAGTTCAAAGTTTATTAATATTGATTAAATCATGATAACGTCCAAAAACAATTGTACAAAATACAACCAATATTGCACTGTAATTGCATTGCCAAGTAAGATAAGTTAGAATTACAAATACCCCGCCCAGCATTGCTGCAGACGACTTCGTGACTTTATGTGTTGTCCTGTTTTCAGGTCATACGATATAGCCTGGGGAAGTTTATCATTGGGGAAATAATAAAAATAAAATTAGTATTGGGATAAAGAAGAGCGGAATGATTAAGAAGTTCAAATCAGCACTAACAGAAGCGTTCACGTTCCTGACATTAGATGTGAGATACAAAATTTTTGTCTCGTCGGTTTAGGTTAGTAAATAGGACAATGAGCTTTGATATTAAATTCATGTTGCATAAAAATAGGTGAAAAAATGCTATAGGGTAGACAGGAAAATCTACAATAGGTTGGGATACATGAACATTTTTTTTTCTTTTGCTTTTTTATATTTTTGTTACTTATCTTAATTTTCTTTTTTTCGTCATTTTTTTTATACCTTATTCACAAAATGCTTTCTTAAGATCATTAGGTTAAACTAGGCTCGTACTCTTAAAAACTGAGAAAATGCAACTCATTTTTTCACATCAGGTGGAATCTATTACAAGCAACGGAGACGTCAAACATCGTTAGGGAAACTGGGAATGCCAAAGGGAAGAGGTGATATGTACTAAAACCGAAGTCGAAACTTACTTCACTACTATGAATATTATTGACCGGTAACAAGAAATGAAGATGCCGCAATAAAGGCTATCAGCAACGTGTCCATATATGTTTGGAGTGTTGTCAATAAGGATATCAAAATGATTAAACAGTGTACATTTGATGTTCATTCAGTTGCTTTTGCCAATAACCAAATACTTATTTTATGCATGATTTCATAATTTCTTTAAATTAACTTTGATCATTTGATACATGATATCTTTAGTATCAAATACGAGGTTTCACTTAATAAAGAAAAATTATAAATATTGGGTTGTTAATTTGAAGAGGTAATGTCTGTAATTAGTCGAAACTCACGGTCATTATTCTTTATGAATAAAGATATTAAAGATCTATATGAGAAATATCAGACTCAATTAGTTTCATCGAAGAACAAAATCAACTATATAAACACGTAACGAAATACCACACGCTTCTTCGTCATCAGATGCCATCAGAATTCATACGAGAATATTCTTCTTGAAATATAGCATTATCATTATTTGCAATGGATAAGGTAACTAGGCAAAGGTTGAAATTAAAAAAGTCCTTGTTTTGATCTTGTTGAAGCCATTTTGTTTATTGATCATATATTTCTTTTGACAAATGAATAATACATACCGTTTCTCACCTCAGTTTCTTAAATGGTTCAGTTCGTCCATGAAAGACAAAAAAAGTCCATATGGACGACTCTCTTACGGCGCACAATAGTAATGGGATCTCAATACATTCATAACATGCCTTTTTCGGGATTTTCACCACTGATTACTCCGAATAATACTGATTTGATCAAATTGAACATGTTTCTCGGTAACTTCAATGCAATTTTGTCACTTAGACGCCAATAAATATCTAATCAATAAAGGGAGCTTCATTCAATGAGTGCAGTTATTCTTCATATTACATGTTAATAGTTTACCATCTGTGGTAAACTTACATAGATTATATTTTCCTATATCATATATTATAAATCACTGAGACGTTCTGTTTTATAAACTCTTTTCGACGCCGTCAAGCGAATTCAAATAGTTGCCATTATCACTATTTTTTGGTAACTTTAAGGATTGAATTAGACTTGCTTGTGAGTGGAATTGATGGCATTTCCGTTTAAACTTGAGATAGTACGAAGAGATCACACGAGCTGCGTGCGAATATCACCAGTCATTCTTTAAAGAAATTGAGTAAAGTATTAACCCTATCTTTTAACCAAAATCACACTGAGGTCATGTAAACATGTATTCACATAAAGTCAAAGTGAAGACAAAACTCTATTTAAGAAAAGGATGATGTACCTCTAAAAAGGGTGGGTTGTGATCCCCTTCAAACCATCTGAAGTGAAGACAGTATTAAATGTAAAACTTGTTTAATTCTCAAACTCTGCCTTCACTTCACAAAGGTACTCTAGGACCCCAAGGCAGGTCAAAAGAGAGAGCTCTCATAAAAATAAAAGAATGGCGCTGCATTGCTGTGTTTAAATTAAATTTTATTTTAAAATGGTAAAACAATATACCGTTATACTTACCTTCGTTACAAGTAGATTTTGAAAAACGTAAGATAATAATTGTAGGTCTGGTTTCTCCAAGGTGATGTACCAAGGTGAGTGAAATTTTGAAGTTTTATCACAAATTATGCAAAATTATGCTATATATATATATATATATATTTATATTGTGTGCTTTCAGTTAATGTACTTACGTTGAGGTCGAGGTCACCTAAACATACCCATGTGCGGGGTCAAAAGGCTTTTTTTTCAACAACATGTAGATCGCGTGTTGCTCGCCGATCGTGGTTAATCGTAATTTTCATGACTTTTTAACTGGATGTTTTTCGACCATTACAAAAGACAACATAAATGGCTAAGCTTATATATTTAACTTGTTGCGTAATATGAAACAATGATGAAAATATTTTCTTAAAATAACTCAATGAAACGTTCTCACTAACACACTAAATATAGCTTTTTTCATATATATAAATATATATATATATAACTTATAAATTATATATTAAGAAAATTGTTTGCCCAGTTTAGAGATGTATATACTATATACATATCTCTTCTCAAATTTACATACGAATTAGTAAGCCTATGACCGAGTATGACTGTAAATAATTAATGATCAACTACATCAAACATAGTGTATGATGAAATATAAAAAAACATATCATAATAAAATATGATGGAAGTAATATTGTAACGTGACGGGGAGGAGGTTTCCAGAATACAACATTTCACAGCAGAGTTCTATTTACAAGTTTATTTACACTTTATATACAACGTACAACATCACGGTCAGCATAGTCCATAGCAACACCTGAGAGAATCCCCTAGGTAATTTACCTCAGCTAAGCTATACAGGAGACAACCTAATCACGTCTGTACTCCACTAGATCACTCCCCTTTCTCCCCGGCCCCACGCTGGTCTCTCCCCAGCTATTACTCCTAGGTGTACCTGAGGCCAGCCCTGTAGCAGTGACAGCTCCCATGACCTTAAAGGTCAACTCTCCGGCTCAGCCATGTACCAGCCCGCCTGCTATCAGTATGGTCCCCCCCTCCCCTCCCAAAGGTGTCAAAATACAATATGTTGACAAAGTTTTCCTTGATTATTGTGCTATGGACGTGAATTCGCTTAGTGAATCACATAATAGTTAAGAGATCAATAATGAACGATGCCGTTTTGACTTTCTTAAAACAGAATCAGTTTCAATAAAAAAAAATATTTGACGGTTGAATTGTTGAAGTGTGGTTGGATACGTTCTGTCACAAGGCTGAGTTACTGAACTGTATATATAGAGTTATACAAAATGTGTTATGAAGTAAGAAACTTTCATCCATGCAAACATCTGTGGTATTGTGTACTATTTGGAGCTAAAAGCAATCAAAAGCAAGTCAAAAAGATATTTGTTAAAATATTGATTAACTTATTACTATCAGTAGAATATATCCAACGAGAAAGTTAGTTTGCAATCCAATATAGAATGCTAGAAATTCCTGAGGAAAAGAAACGTGAGACATCTTGGAAGGTATGCAAATATCATCAGAATAAGGCGTATTTTAATGTTTCACAACACATTTAAAGTCTATAGACTACGCGAATTATTTTATTACCGTATATTAAAATTAATTTCATTAAAATTTCATGTCCTTTTTTCTCGTTTTCTGCAGAATTCCTTTATACTTTTCTATCGAATTATCACCAAACCCCTTAAGAATGCCAAAATTCCTCCGGACAGATGATGGCATTGCAGCGATATATTACTGAATATACATGTTCGTGTAGGCTTGTCTCTGTTTATGAAGTCAAATTTAGATACCCCGAAAAATATTCTAAATATGTCCAATTTTATATGCAGTTTACTTACAGTGGCTGATTAATTAGGCCAGGCAAAAAATATTTTGTGTAATCCTAATTTTAGTAATTTTTCTAAGAATCGCTGATAACGCTAAGATCACTCCCTTTTATAAACCACATACTTTACACAAAAAAATCCGTTACATACCTACCCTAAAATTTGAACACATGCTACAGAAAACACAGTTATTTTATTAACTTGGCCTCATTAAATACCTGCTACATGTACGAAATGTATGAAAATTGAACGTAACATCACAAATCTGTATTAATCTAAAACTAAAATTAAAAACCACTGATCTTAAAGCTTTCCCCGATCCTACATTATACCAACAGCTAGATATCCCTTGGTAACGAGCGAGGGCAATTCGGATAGAACTGCTAGCTTCCCGATTTTCACATTACGTGAAGGACAGAGAATGGAACAATGATATAAATACATACATTAGGTCACGCGTTGGCGATTACATGCTGTATTTTTGGCACCTGTTAGTTGTCCTTAAAAAGTCAAATCGTGACCGACAAAAAGTGATCTTGTTTTAAAAGTGCTTAAAAAGGTGCGCGACCGTATGTGTCAATACAGACTTCGTCATAACTATCAATCATGAAGACCGCTCTGATCCTCGCCTGTTTTGTTGTCATTATGACAGGTAAGTTATACACACTATCAAGAGTAGAAATAATGTTAAGAAATGCAGGCTTGTTCAATGCAATAGGTTAAAATATTGAAATTGAGTCAATTTCACGATTTCAAGATGAATTCATTACTGTAAAATAACACGATTTCAAGATGAATTCCAGACTGTAAAATATGTATCATGATTTTAAAATGAATTCTTCACTGCAAATCTCACGAATTCAAGATGAATCTTCACTGTAATATCTTACGGTTTCAAGACGAATTTTTCATTCTTCACTGTAGATCTCACGATTTCAAGATGAATTCTCGCTGTACATTTCACGTTTTCAAGATGAATACTTTGCTATAGCATATCGAGATCTCATAATGAATTTTTCACTTTAAAAAGCCTTCGGCTACCAGCCGGCCAAAGGGATATGCATGTTTGAGACTTGAAAAGAGGCAGATTGTCTTGAAACTTTAAAAGTTCCTTTTGTCAGCATTGTCACCATAACGTTTTGGCTTTTTATTAAAAAAAAATATATATAAATAATACGTACCCAACGAATAGATTGTTGTTTGGATCCTGTGCCCTTATCGTCGTTATTACTTTTGAGATCTAAATATATTTCTTATTTATTGTTGAAGATAATTGAATATGAGGGGTACCAATTAGGGCCTTCTTGTGGCTATTACCGATAAAATTTATTTATATCTTGGAGTTATGCCAGCACATGATAGGAATTTAATGTCATCATGGCGACCATTCCTGAATACAAGGGGTTATGTTTGCGGACCAAAAGCACAAATAGCTTCTTTTTGACGAAAACATATGTGTTACTTTTTCTTTAGATTTCCTCATAACTTTGACGAATTGTTAACAATTTTTTATATGACTTTCAGATAAATAAGTCACTATTAAAACAATTTTCACAGAATACATCTGTATCCACTAACTGCTATGTAACAAGTCAGCGTACCTCGCTACTTATCATAATAAAAATCCTAATTGTGTCTGTCAGTGCTTTATATCAAGTTCAGAACAGTCAACAATGGAAGAAACATAATTGAAACAAATGTATCCATGTAAAGTTTGATATTTTCTTTACATATGATTGATATCTTGGCTTACATAATATAGGATGTAACATCTCTGACTAACACTAAACATACAGATGGTATCTACCGTTGTTGAGGTCTTTAAGTCTGTGAGTATAATGTATAGCGTACTTGCCTCCTAGTCCAGCTTAAGTTGAAAAATATTTGCATCACTTGTTCTGTACTGTTAATGTATGGTTAGCTTGGTTGTTTGGTTTTATTGTATTTATCGTCCATGTAACTGCTTACGTCATTTAACGACTTGCCTCCATGTTTGTTGTGTAAATGTGCATGTTTGTATGTGTGCCGGAGACAGGATAAGTTTGTGAACTTACCTCCTTCTGGTAGCGTGGATCTGATGCCGAATGTATAGTGCTATCTGACTGAAATACCATGCCGAAGGCACCAAGCATAGCATTTCAACCAGTCACATTATACTGACAACGGGTGAACCAGTTATTGCCATTACCTTAAATGCTGAACGTTAAGCAGGTAATAACACGTAAACACTAATTATAATTATGTAAACATTTTACTCACAGATATAAGGACTTCCATCTAATTATGTAAAAATATAATATCAGCAAAAACTATATAATATCTTTATATGCGTCCATTTATTTTCATCATCCGTTGTTGCACTGTAGATGGTTAGGAACTTGTTGAGGGCAGACACATTTTCTTTTTAGGCTACAGTAGTGAGATACGCTTTCTTACATATATTAGAAAGTAAGCGTTCAGATGCATTATTCTTATAGTGGACTGATATATCTGAACGTCAGATGCAAGTGTGTTTATGCACAAAAAGAGGGTACCTTTGACATTATTAAACGGATACACTGTAACCGACCTATAAACTATGTGCTAGTTTGATTTTGTTATTTTTTTATTAGCAGCTTAAGAGTTACACAATACCCAAAAACTATGCAGATAGTTTAAAAAAATGACAGGGATAAAAAGCAATTTATGATTTTGGTCCTCCAATTTACCGCCTTATATCTCGGAATGGTTTTCATGCCGACCTCTATTTAAATTCATGACGGCGTAACCCAAATTTAGTTTTACTGTTTATGCAAAACTAAAACTCATTAATTGTTTCATTACTTTCATATGTTACATCTTTATCTTTATGGTTGTATGTACACAGTTACGACTTGAAAAAGCGTGTTTCTCATAACGTTTGTTCACATAAGTTGTTCACCAGAGATATCATTACGGATAAAAGAAGAAAAAAATATAAAGAAAATGTTTTTCTTTAAACTTATATTACAACCTTAATTAGACCACAATTTTTCTACACTAACAAACACTATAAAATGTCTTGAATTGAAATTTCACTTTAACAATGAAAGAAAATATGGATTGATTTTTTTTCATTGAATAAGATGTCATACTTTCGGAATTTTATACCTTCAAGGTGAAGTTGTAACGAATATCTTTTGAAAGAATATATAGGTCATGAGATATAGATCTAAAATATTGACAACTCGAAAATTACCACACCGCGAACATTTCAAACCGCGAAAATTTCAACTTTTATAGTACTATATTAAAGAATTTTGAAGAGTGATTTGGTTTAACAGTAAAGGTCATTTACAGACTTGATCGGTGGTTCTATCCATATAGGATTAACACGCAGAATCTATACCAATGCAGGTTCTTTTGTTTCGTTTTGTTTAATAAAAGGGGTGTTAAAAACAGAACAAATCTACCTTTTATTACGTATATTTGATACTTGACAGGTTAATGTGACATTGTATTTGCATCACTGATCCTGGAGATCACTTGACATAGGTTAAGCATTTGAAGGGAGAAAACTCTATTACCAATCACACGCTAAAGTATCTTGGTTTTCGTTTTCACCGTTTCAGTGTACACGGTGAGAGCTCAAGGGGGTCATGTGGCCTGCACTGAGGACAGCGATTGTACTGCTGACTGCCCTACCCATCACGGTTTCAGTCTAGCTAACGTGGGTCAACACGGCAACTGTCACTGCCACTCTGTCCACGCATGCACTGCTGACAGCGACTGTTCATGTTCAACCGAATTCACAGCAAGTTGCGAACACGGCCACTGTCACTGTACGTTTGACGTTGTATATAAAACTATTATAATTTAAATGCTTAAAGAGGTATCTTCTATTTTTCTATAAAAAGTCATTTTCGCTTTGTTTTGTTGATGTTTGAATCACATATGTTTATAAGCATGTTGTTAATGTTAATAATTCATGTATCAGTGTAAGAAAGTTTTACTTCTATTGATAATTTTGATGAACAATTTGTAACCTGTTTCTATTTGCAGGTCACCATCATCATTGATGCGTCTACAATGAAAATCGCCTTTTGATGTATTGAATTAAATGTTTGCAAGTTATTCTTTCTGTTAGTGTTTATGTGGTAAATTACTTGTACTGATGCTTGCATTTCTATACTCAAATGAAGTTTTGTCTTATGCTATGTAATCATTTGAAGTTATTTACATAGCAGTTGTGCAGTCCACAAACTTTACAACTCCAAAAATGAATGAATAACATATCACGTCAGCCGTCAACAAAGATGAACATTACACACACATAGATGACTGCAACTTCAGAATTCGACAGTAGATACAATAGGCCCAAAATGCATTATAACAGCTGTTCTGTCCTTCTATGACTCATCGGTGATGTCAGGTGCCAAACAGTTTGAAATTCATATTGTCTTAACTACTGTTTAAATAAAGGAAAAGGTGCTTAAACACCGCATTTTAAAATTTTAAAATTTAGAGGGGTACTGGTTCATTCCTAATTGAATAATCTGTAAAATGTGTATATCAAGAACCGTGCCACTTCTCTAAAGAGATAATTGTACATACATACATACATACATACATACATACATACATACATTTGGTTTGATTTTGGTTAAGTATTGTTTAACGTCCTATCGACAGCTATGGCCTTTTTAGGACGGCCTCCCCTGTATGCAATATGCATGCGTGTAGTGTACACGGGTGTGTTTTGGGAGGCTGCGATATGTTCGTGATTGTCTCCTTGTGATAGCGCGGAACTGATGCCGACTTTATAGTGCTACCTCACTGAAACAGGGACCCGGTCAAAGTATATTGAAAACGGGCGAACCAGGCGCCCACTCCTAAATTGCTGAGAGTTTAGCAGGGGTAGAAAATACCATTTTTACCGACTCTGGTATGTCTTGGTCAGGGGACAGAACCCAAAGCCTTCCTCGTGATCAACAAAAGGCCAAAAGTGAGGCATTGTCAAGGGAGACATTAGGAAGAAGAAAGTTGTTTAGAAAGAAGAGAAAAGATAAGATTCCAAATTTAGTCGCCTCTTACGATCATGCAATGTGGGCAGCAGCTACAATTCTTACGCTCTTCCTGCAGGGGCACATACATACATTTTCCAATTAAAAATATATAGTCGAATTATGACTTGATTACACAAAACGCTCACTATTATCATATATTCTTGTACAGCCAAATTTATTTCCTCGTTTGCTTGTACAGTTATGTCTGGACATCCTCAGTGTAAACAAGCAGTATTCAAATCATATTTCAATGTGCAGATGTATTGTTCTCTTGAATTTGAATACTTTACACATGCAAAGAAAAAAGTTGTCCTCAAAGTAACAAAAAGGATCATCCCTAAGACTTTTCTCAAAAATATGTGCTTTGAAGCTACTGCATTGTAATCGGAGTCTGATATGATAAGTTTTGGCTTTACGGTTTCCATAGGAACGATAATTAGGCGATTTGTTTCTGTCTCTATCAAGAAATTGTTTAAAGGACAGCCACAAAAGGATTTTCTCTAATGGTGGAAGGGTAGGTCGGTCCACAGATGAACAGTGGTTAGGAGGAAAGAGTTTTTTTAGGAACTTATATAAGTTTTGATTGTAGATAATTGGTTGATTGTCTAGTTCTTGAGCTATGTATTTCAGAATTTCTTCTTAGAAGTGTGTTAGAAAGGGAAGATGGAGTACGATTATGGACCATGTTATGAAGTTTGATTATCTTATTTTTTTCCTGCGTTCTGCTAGTGTGTCCCAACACGTGTCTTTGTATAATAAGTCGATACTTACTAGTTTTGCTGCTCCAGTAACTAACCTTGCTGATTCTTTGTGAATTGATTCCAGTTTGTTATTAAGGAAAGTTGGTAGAGAATCCCTTACAACGTCAGCATATTCGAGTATAGGCATAATACATGAGAAATATATACGTTATAAGGTGCTACGGTCAAGAAGGAATTTAAGTTAACGTAAATAACCATTGAGTGGCCCATGTATAAATTTTAAAAATATCGTTATCTATAATATGGGCTGAATTAATGGCGTTGTCTTTACTAGATAAAAAGTAGT
The DNA here is from genome assembly GCF_002113885.1 of Mizuhopecten yessoensis. Lineage (NCBI taxonomy): Eukaryota > Metazoa > Mollusca > Bivalvia > Pectinida > Pectinidae > Mizuhopecten > Mizuhopecten yessoensis. The sequence continues at coordinate 1,748,770 of NW_018408761.1, read as the reverse complement.
GTCATCAGCAAATAATTCATATCATTTATAAATATTAAAAACAACAAAGGCCCTAATATAAAGCCCCGAGGAACGCCAGAATTTAATAGTACTGTAATTTGAAAATTCTCCATTTACCACAACTCGCTGTTTCCTATCAGAGAGATAACTTTTGAATCACCCTAGGAGCGTTCCCGTAATGCCTGCTTCATTTAATTTATAGAGGAGACTCTTGTGCCATACGCGATCAAACGCTTTACTTATATCTAGAAAAACAACCTGTGTCTCCTTCCCACAATCTCAAGCTTTACCAATGTCGCTTGTGATATTAAATAGTTGATTTATAGCAGAATCGCCACATATGAACCCTGACTTGGGCCTAGTAAAAAAGAAGAATCATGCAGAAAGCTATGAACATGTCTAAAAATGCACCTTTCCATAACTTTGCCAACTATACTTAATGATGAAATTGGACGATAATTGGAAACAGCACTTGGGTCGTCTTTTTTAAATATACGCATAACGTTAGCCTTTTCCCATATTTCGGGATGATATTGATTACGTAGTGATTTATTAAAAAGATTACAAAGAGACACTATTAATTGTCGTTTACCTTCTTTATTTTTTTTAAGCTCTAATCAGATCAGGCCCAAATGCTTAAGAAGCATCTAATATGCATCAACACAAGCATTTCTTAGTTTTCTGATGGTTTCACAATGAATAGGGTTTTGTGTATGTTTAGCTTTAGCATGCATTCTTTTCCTATTTCTGATCAATCTGAATATATATTGTTGCGCATCCAGGGGGGATCGTGTTTTCGTAATGTTATGACTTTGTTAGGAATGGTGTTTGCGGCTACTTTGGCAATCGTCGTTGAAACAAAATCTGCAAAAAAAATATTTCCAGCGAATTGTTTTCAATCGATAATGCTTCTGTTTAATTCCAGCTAGCATTATTCAATTCATCACAATAATCGTTAAAATCACAATCTTTATAAAACCAAATGCGACGTTTAGTGCATTTATCATTTGGTGAACGTTTAAATTTCAAATAGGCATATATATTACAATGGTATATAAGGTTACTATTAAGAAAAGGATCACCTACGTAGGAATGATCCATAATATTGTCATTGCTAACGCTAACGAGGAACAAAAGTAAAGACCTCAAGGTTTCAGTGAAATGTGTTGGCTCGGTAATTTATTGCTTTAAGTCAAATTGGTTCATGTTTCTTGAAGGGCATAGTTACTCGTCGTCAGCAATATTGTCATTCAAAACTCGAGTAAACAGGATGTTCGTAATACCGATATTAATTGCAAGTTCTAAAGAAAAGTGGATCAAATTCCATTAGTGGTCGATAGTGTTTGGTGGACAATAAAAAGTACTAAGTAGCATTTTCTGTGCCTTCAGTTTAAATTCTGGCTATACACTTTTGATGTTCCTAATCTCGGGAACTGAATGCCGTTTTACCATTATTATTTTCCGAACGTAAACTGTTACACCGACGCTAATTTACTCTTGTCTACTTTAACAAAAGGTGGGAAAAAATCATCATGAATTAGATCGTTCAACGTCTCGTTCAAGGGGTTTAACCACGTTTCAGTGAGTGCCAGCACGTCAAACATATTAAGTTCAGTAAACAACACATCAATTTTAGGTAAAATGATCTGCATGTTATAATGTACATTACGTATATGTTTGTCAGCTGTAGTCGGACCTGGATTTTTGTCGACATATCCACACTGGGCAAGAAGATCGTACAAAAGTAAGGGAATGTCTTATAATAAAATCGAAAGAAATACATACGAATTCTTAGGCATTCCATTTATAGCGGAGTACTAGGTTTGCCGCCAGAACATTCAGTGGATCTAGGCGTTTATGTAAGGGTAAGGTCACGGATTTGTCGTAGAAGGCCCCAGTTTTAATTCGATGACATATTGCATCAGACGGCATCAGGTACTACCAGAAACGTAGAAGAGGTAATTATATTTTAAAAACCGCGCCCTCTACGATATAGTGTTCAGGTAGACTTTGATGAATAATAGAAAGTTTACAAAAAAAGTGTTCAGGATCAGTACTCGAATGAGAGCAAGCCATTTGTCTATTTGTTCAATATTAAATCAGATTTAATTGGAATAGTAACAGCAACTGAATGCAACACTTTCAATAACGCTGCAAGAATTCAGCGTACGAGATGAATGTTGGTTTCAACTCTTTTTAAAGTCCGTAGAGAGCTGAAAAGGAAATTTAGCTAAGGACCAGAAATAACATAAGAATTAAGTAAAGACACTCAGTAGCTAAGGTAGTTTTTATAATATAGTAGCATTCAATCTGTTGAATCACGTGCACCTGTGACCGAGACACCATTATTGTCGAAGGTCGTTGATAGGACATCGCCGTAGGGTACGACATCGCTCTCACGTCAAATAGAGATCCTTTCACTAGAGAGATTTTTGATAAAGATTTTCCCGTCAATCGAGTAGGTTTGCAAGATCTATATAAACTTCACTAAGCTCCTGACGTGGAAACACATGGAGTTCCTAATCTTTGCTAAATCCTCATTAACCATTATGTTTTTACAAGTCGGGATTTCTTTGAAATGTTTCCTCGCCATCATAAGATTGCGTTTCGCCTCGCGACTAGCCAACCGAGCAATGATTTGTCGTGGTTTGTTGTTCCTTCTAGGTCCAACACGATGAGACCTTACAATGTCCTTTGGATTGAGAACAACACCAGAAAGTTTGCTGACCGCATCAAGAATCATCTCTGTTGTGTTTTCGACACCATCGGACTCCTCGAACCCAGAAAATCTGACACATTCTCTACGACTGTATTGCTCAAGGTCATCTAATATATACTTAAGATCGTCATTTTTAGATTTAAGTGCATTGATTTCGGCTCTAAGGGGCACGACTTCGTAATTGACCATAGCCTGTATATCAGGTTATATCAGATTTCGAACACTGAGGGCAATGCGCTGAATGTCAAGGTCAGACAGGCTGAATGCGGCAAGGTGAAGGCCGGGGGTTGACATCAGTTGCTGTCCAAGGTGTTAGACCTGGGAAACACCTTGGGAGGGGGCCAGCATAGGTGATCCTTGAAATTGAGTTGCGGAGGTGGAGTATAGTTCATAGCAATGATCGGACGTGGACTATTATAGACCGTTGTCAGATAACTACCTCTTAAAATGGTACCGTTATGAGACAAAGAACTATAGAGTTTATTCTTTTTTGGTGATCTCGATTAAGACGACGAAGATTGGTGTGAACGTTCTCTTTACCCAGTGTTTATTCTAATGATAATGTTACATAAACAATCAACATGCATGCAACATAATTCAATGTACACGCTCTTGGTGATCCAGGGCCGTAGGTGCGCTGTTTATCAATCTATAAATAGTCATCCGAACGTACAGGTCACGTGAACATAACAGTAAGTCAGTGAACTGTGACCTCAAGGCCAGTATTAGAAATTTTACAAAGTATTGTAGCATCAGACAAACAGACATTTTTACCAACTTTCCCCCTCAACACAGCTAACTCAGTGACTGATGGTTCCTCCGATGTTGTAATGACACTCCATGGTGAAGAAATGTGGGTTAGCTTTACAGTTTCGTCGGAGCTCTGTTTAGAGTGACCACTCTACTTGCTGACCACGTGACCTTTCTCTTACGCTTATTCTTTGAGACATTGTGTATAATCTTGCTGTGACTACAGCATTATATACATTTCAGTTCTCCAAATCAGAAACTATATATCTCATGTCCCTGGTGGGGTATGGGAACCTTATTTTGTGATAAAAATGATGCGTCGGTTCATGCGTTTTGTCTGCAGCAATATAAAATATATTGGTTTGGAAATTCATTATAAAATATGAATTATTACTATAATTAACAAAAGAGTATCATGCAGCTATTGTGGGTTTTTATGGGATAAACGCAGGCAGTATTTGCGTACTGTAGAATACATTTTTAAATATATTTCTGAAATAAGCAAAAAGAAAGATTTCACAAAGGATGAAAATGTGAATCGTTACTGATGAATTTTCAATGAAAATGCACAAAAATGTGGCGCTACAGTCACATTCCTTGTACATAAACTGTTGTGTTTTAGCATATTCCAATCAATTAAAATCATATTCCAACCAATTAATCAATACTGGATTGTTGATCTCCATGCAAAACGTTTTTAAGATCAGATGGCAGAACTGATTCAGGACTTTCAGTACTTTGATATTTGATAAAAACCAAAGAGAGTAGTGGCAAAGAAGTTCCAAAAAGCTGGCATATCCAGTTACTCATCAACGAAAGTTTAGGGATGGAAATTTGATGGAACCCGAGTTTTTTCTCATTAATTCTATTACAAAAATGAAAAATTCCACAATTGAAAGGTCACGTGGGAGCATATTTACATGTTTATTGTAATTTGCGAAAAAGTGATACAACATACATACATTCATTTATGGTTGTATAAGAGAAACGAATGCAGTCATGACATTATAATTGACCCCGGCGTCTGCCACACCCTTGCAGCCTGAACCCCTGGGTCATAACTTTGAAACGGTTGAGCACCCCACCCCAAAACTATATATACAACTGGATGATACACTAGAATTGATCCTAGGGTCTGGCAACAACCCCAGGGACCTAGTTTCTGAGTCATAACTTGGAAACAGTTGATATATCCACCCCATAATCATGGATACAATTGCTGGGCATGAAAAATCAAATACAGATATACTACAAGGATTGGCCTTGGAGTATTGCCTTATCCCTTGAATCTTATTTGGAGAATAGTTTGCTTAGATATTTGATGAGCGATACAGACCCTTTTGGCCTCTTGTATTTCATTAAAGTTACAGAAGATATTGGTTTCTTCTCAGAAATGATAGATTAAAATAAAGTTATTTGTGGCCACAAGAAATACAGATTTCAATTTCACAGAGTTTGTCGCAGAATATTATTAAATAGAGAATAATTATATAAATAATTTAAGACACTGAAGAACTGCCTGCATGTTTGGGATAAAAAGGATTGTTTACACAGGCCATACAAAGCCAGCGACAGGTAACATCCTGAAATGAACATAAATATTGCACAAAAAGAAGAGTTGCAGCTATCCTCAATTTTGTCCCAATTTTAGCTCGTACGGTACAAATTAAAGGATCAACGCGAGTGCTATTTTGCTGTAGAATACGTCATCTGCCTGTAATCGGTCAATTTTTCTTCACACAATTTCATCTTCTGAACCACTAATTGAAAAGTAAATTAAACTTGACTTGCAGCATTCATATCGATGGATGTTGGGGATCCAAAAATGTATAAATTGAAGAACTAATCTCCGAGAGCTGAAAGGTGGGGCCCAAAAGAGGTTGTAACTTGGAATCGGTTGAGATACCTAACCTTTAACAAAATATACATTTGCTGAGTAAACAAAGAGATGAAAACACAAATTATACAAGTATACATAGCCCTCAGCCATGGATACTCAGTTCCTTGGTCATTATTTTGAAAACATTGAATCTTGACATCTCACAACTAAAATCGTAGAGCTGGGGACCTACAAATTTTCGAGACGGAGTGTTACACATTAAATTTGTGGCGCGCAGTCTCATGCTTGCAAAAAGTACTTGCGTTTTGTTTATTTTTTTTCTGCAGACCTTAACACTTACAACTTTTGACTTTAGTCTTGAACTACAAATATTTGTAGGGCATAGTGGTGAGCATGCTACATTTATAATCCTAGCCCAAAAACTATTTACTTGCAACATTTAACATTTTCTTATTTTAATTTTTTGTCCAATCCATCACTTCTATCTTTTTTTATTTACGGCGTTCTATCGTCATGGATTGGCACATGCAACTAAGTCCCGTACTTGCAGAGTTAATACCCTTTGTGCATCTTCTTTGTAAACGCCATAACTGGAATGTCTAAAACAAATAAATTAGCACCACAGAACTGAATAAACAAACACATCTTGGTATGGTGGAATGTCACATACTTCATTTATGGCTCTCAGCCTTCTACTTGCAGAATTATAACCCTTTGTCCAGAGTATAACCTTAGCAAGTTTGCGGCAACAAACCTTTATAGGCATATACATCATGACAGGACGAATTGTAACCTACATATTTTAAAGAAAAAAGCACGAAACATAGGGTCTCTGATTTTAAATTGTTTGTTTTCTTTTTTACAGTCCACAACTCCAACGTTTTGCGAATTTATGTCGCATGCATTCCCTTGATGTAGATCATTGCCGTTTGTTGTCTGTCCAGGATAAGCAATAACTATTTTTTGTTTGACCATGTACTAGATTACAGGTACCGTTTATGAAAAATGCTTCATAGCGGAATGAAAGCTTAGAAATTTAATTTTGGCGATTGATGTGGACGGGCCAAGTCTCGAAAACCAAAGCTTCGCCGATTTTTTCTGCTATACAAAATCTCAGCTGCTTTTACATGGAATGGCATTAAACTAAGTTCATGGTAATGTGGTGCCTCACATCCTAAAACAAGATCACTGTGACTCTAATTTGACCTTTGACCTTAAACTTGATTACTTAAATAATGGTTTTCAGGCCATATCTTAGCTGCTGTTTCATAAATGGGCATCAAACATTTTATATAGGCGGTACATCATGAGAGGGTGGTGTGTCATATCCTAAGAAAACGTCATTGTGGTTTCAATATGACCTTCACCACCTGTACTTAAATAATGAGTTTTAGAGCATATCTCATAATCTCAGCTACTGTTCCATGCATGGACATCAAACTTTGTGTGTAGACAGATAATGAGAGGGCGGTGTGAGGGATACCAAAGGCAAAGTTACTGTGACCTCCATTTCACCTTTGACTTTGAAGTCGAGTACTGAAATAATGGTTTCCAGAGAATATCTCGACGGCTGTTTGATGAATTGCCTTCAAACCTTTTATATAGGATGACAGCATGTCCATCCTAAATTGAGGTCACTGTGATGTGTTGTTACTGAAGTAAAAGGATAATTTGACTTTTGACCTCGATCTCAAATACTGATTGAGATCTTAAATCTTTGTTTGCTGGACATGAAAAGACATTTAATGCACTAGTGCAACTATGATTGATATGTGTCCTGTTGACCCATTAGGATTTATAACATGTAAAGAGCAGAGATACCAATGCTATACAATACAATTGCTTGGCATAAACAAATAACACATATGCTACCACAATGGCCCAAGGTTTCAGCACCTGATCATTGGGATTTAGTCCAGCATCATAAACTTGAAATAGTTGAAATTGCAACTCTTTAACCTTAACTGACCATACTCCAGTCCTTAAAAGAGAGGCGTTGTTATTAAAACGCTTATTTCCGGTTAATTCTATTTAATTCCAATGCGCTTAAATTTATATTTGATGACAATGTAACATTATTGACAAAAGAAAACATAAACCTGTCGGCCTATTGTCTATAAACATGTACATGTACACGTTTGAACATTTATTTTATAATTAAATTCATGTATCAATTTGGTTGCGGTTGCAACCATGGAAAATATTATACATATTATGTTTCTGTTAGCTTGTAATAATAATAATAGTAATAATAATTCGAGGTTCTTATATACCGCTTTATCACAACCTAGTTCGTAGGTCGTCTCAAAGCGGTTCACAAGTTATTATCCGTGGTTATAGGCCCTTTTCAACCAGCCAACCGGATTCACAGCAAGTTGCGCGCACGGCCACTGTCATTGTACGTATGAAAACAAATGCTTGAACTATTTTTTGTTTGTTTCTCAGATTCTTTATTAGGTATGAATGTCGTAGCATGCAAGCTAACAAATTTTCGTATTTCTTTGATGACTGTTATATAAAGTTATTGCATTTGAAATTGTCTGCGCGTAAAGGCTCTATTTTTGTTTTATATGTCATTTATGGCATGTTTCGATGATGACAAATGGATCGGTGTGAATAAAATAAAAACAGATGTTGCAAATGTGTAATATTATACAACAGTGTTTGAACAGAAATATCACTCAAATTTCAAGTCATCAAGATACGATGTTTTCATTTGATTTGGAATATAATCACCCTTCCTGTGTTGTTCGTGTACTTTAGTGTATGTATCATGATTGGATATCGTTTTTTAATGAACAGTTTACATTTGTGACCTATTTCTATTTGTAGGTCACCATGACCATTGACGCGTCCAGTGGAAAACCCCTCTATATGTAATAAATAAAACGTTTGCAAATTGTCCTAATCGTTAGTGTTTATGTCGCAGATTACTCTTACTGACTATTATTCGAGTATAAATTGATGTTTTTTCGCACCCCTGACCGAGATATCCCACGTCAAACCCCGTACAAGCTTTTTCTATCCCGTCCCATCTGTCTGGTTCCTTTACGTGACATATCGCGGAATTATGTTTGTATCCACTCGTTAACAGCTCGAAATTGACAATCTTCTTTATACAAATTCTCGTTTGTCATTTATATTGCTTTGATCTTGTTAGATTCCTGATAATGTAGATAAAATATAATCTACACTGTCAAATGCCTTGTAAGGACGGACTATCTTTTTACGAGGAAGCATTCAAATGTCGCTTTAGTAGTGCAGAGGGTATGATTATTTGAGGCCCCATACGGAATATTTGTAGACTTAAGCGAAATTGAATAGTATTTTCGAACTAAAAGGTGCGAGAAAAAAATCAATAACCTGTAACTGATCGAGGTCTGTTTTCTCAGTCTCAGGCTAAGATTCTGTAACATCAAAACCCCGGCTTTCGCCTCGGTTTGGATTATGCTATTGAATATTAGCCCAAGACTTAGATAACCCGATCTCGCTCAGTTACAGATCATAGATTGTATCAATCTTACACTTTGGAAACAGATTGTAGCTACCTGCAGTTCTGTTTAACTGTTCCCTGTGATGAAAGAATACCTCATAGAACTATGACACGTAAACTGCAAAATTAAGCGTGATCGCATCAACAGAGCATAAATAATTGGGTCAAATCGCTAGAACAAAACATACCACAACAACAGCGCTAACAAAATCAGAAACAATTCTCCTTCACTAAAAGTTATACACGCTTTTACATACTAAAACTCACCTTCGATAATGTGTTTTACAAACTGTAGATACGGTTCTAACATAACTTTCCGAAACGTACACAAAAAATGATAAAACTGGTACTAGCTGAAACTTGATTTAACTGCTGTTTGACGGTCATCAATAACACAACATAGTAAAAACAAGTCCGAATCTTAGATAAACAAACAGTAATATAGAATTAACTGTTTTCAACCTGATGGATCCATATGCTTCCATCAGTGTTTCCAACAATGAAACTGATTTGCTATTGTTTGCTTTCGTGCCCAAATATCTCTAAAGTCTTTTAGCAGTAGTCAACATCCTTTGTTCATGATGACTGATTGGGTTGGATTATTTTCACTGATTTGAAAATTGTCTTTTGAAGTATAACCATTTTCCTTTTTTTGCCCCAAACATTTATCTCATGGAATAAGCCACAGTGAGGCACACTTAGATACATTGGTCCCAAATAAATGTAACCTGATAGTAACTAGTGACTTGGATCAGAAACACTTGCCAAGATACTTTTTAATTTAAAATTATATAAAAATCGTAATGTTACCATCAGCAGCTTATGCCACTTAACAAAAGACAACAACTTATAACTTTGGTATTACAAAAAATGAATACGAAATTCATGTATTATCCAAAGATACCCAGTACAGACATACCCAATAATAAACTATGGCGATATACATGTAACCAAAGGTGATCAATACACATCAGTTCGCCTGAAGGAGCCCTAGAAGACAGAAAGGCCTAGCAGTAGTTCTGATATATTTATTTTTCTAGTTTATATTTTCATTCTTTATTATCTACTTTATAAAAATGGCCGTAAACTCTAGCGAAAATCGCCTGAAAAGCACAAAGATGGGCAAAAACCCCAGCGTAATGTAGTATTTGTGTTTTGTTTGATATATATTTTTACCGTCACATGGACGTTTAAAACTCTTTACCGATTTATATATTTGTTTCTTATTTAAACACACAATTGGAACACTTAACGCATAACAATAAATACAAATTCAGATACGATACGATATGATACAGGATAGGAACACTTCATGTCTGAAAAGCCAGCTACGAGACGATACAGGAAAGGTAAACTTCGTGCTTGAATAACCAGCCACGAGACGATACAGGATAGGTACACTTCATGCTTGAATAACAAGCTACGGGAAGATACAGGATAGATACACTTCATGCTTGAATAACCAGCTACGAGACGATACAGGATAGGTAAACTTCATGCTCGAATGACCAGCTACGAGACTATACAGTATAGGTAGACTTCTTGTCTGAATAACCATCTGCAGGACTATACAGGATAAGTACACATCATACCCACATAACCAGCTGCAGGACTATACAGGATAAGTACACATCATACTCGAATAACCAGCTGCAGGACTATAAGGAACAGGTACACTTCATGCCTGAATAACCAGCTACAGGATGGGAACACCTCAGGCCTGAGTAACCAGTTACAGGTACCAATACTTCATCCTACCACTTTAAGTCTTACTTTCAGCAACCCTTTTGATCTTAAACTAACAAAGTTAGAAATGTCCATTCATTTTTACCCACACTTTCCTCGTCCTAATCAGCCAAACGATGGCTAGATACACACCTCAGACTACATATAAATGGGTTTCCTTCCATTTTCCATTACCATCACGTATTGTTCTGAAATTGCTTATTCTACATTTTACTATGATTGTTTTCGGGTAGATATCGTTCACTGTGCAACTGTGTATTATCTTTTTTTATTTCCTTATAACTGGACGTTTAAAAGACAGAAACACTTTTTAGTTCAAAGTTTATTAATATTGATTAAATCATGATAACGTCCAAAAACAATTGTACAAAATACAACCAATATTGCACTGTAATTGCATTGCCAAGTAAGATAAGTTAGAATTACAAATACCCCGCCCAGCATTGCTGCAGACGACTTCGTGACTTTATGTGTTGTCCTGTTTTCAGGTCATACGATATAGCCTGGGGAAGTTTATCATTGGGGAAATAATAAAAATAAAATTAGTATTGGGATAAAGAAGAGCGGAATGATTAAGAAGTTCAAATCAGCACTAACAGAAGCGTTCACGTTCCTGACATTAGATGTGAGATACAAAATTTTTGTCTCGTCGGTTTAGGTTAGTAAATAGGACAATGAGCTTTGATATTAAATTCATGTTGCATAAAAATAGGTGAAAAAATGCTATAGGGTAGACAGGAAAATCTACAATAGGTTGGGATACATGAACATTTTTTTTCTTTTGTTTTTTTATATTTTTGTTACTTATCTTAATTTTCTTTTTTTCGTCATTTTTTTATACCTTATTCACAAAATGCTTTCTTAAGATCATCAGGTTAAACTAGGCTCGTACTCTTAAAAACTGAGAAAATGCAACTCATTTTTTCACATCAGGTGAAATCTATTACAATCAACGGAGACGTCAAACATCGTTAGGGAAACTGGGAATGCCAAAGGGAAGAGGTGATATGGTACTAAAACCGAAGTCGAAACTTACTTCACTACTATGAATATTATTGACCGGTAACAAGAAATGAAGAGCCGCAATAAAGGCTATCAGCAACGTGTCCATATATGTTTGGAGTGTTGTCAATAAGGATATCAAAATGATTAAACAGTGTACATTTGATGTTCATTCAGTTGCTTTTGCCAATAACCAAATACTTATTTTATGCATGATTTCATAATTTCTTTAAATTAACTTTGATCATTTGATACATGATATCTTTAGTATCAAATACGAGGTTTCACTTAATAAAGAAAAATTATAAATATTGGGTTGTTAATTTGAAGAGGTAATGTCTGTAATTAGTCGAAACTCACGGTCATTATTCTTTATGAATAAAGATATTAAAGATCTATATGAGAAATATCAGACTCAATTAGTTTCATCGAAGAACAAAATCAACTATATAAACACGTAACGAAATACCACACGCTTCTTCGTCATCAGATGCCATCAGAATTCATACGAGAATATTCTTCTTGAAATATAGCATTATCATTATTTGCAATGGATAAGGTAACTAGGCAAAGGTTGAAATTAAAAAAGTCCTTGTTTTGATCTTGTTGAAGCCATTTTGTTTATTGATCATATATTTCTTTTGACAAATGAATAATACATACCGTTTCTCACCTCAGTTTCTTAAATGGTTCAGTTCGTCCATGAAAGACAAAAAAAGTCCATATGGACGACTCTCTTACGGCGCACAATAGTAATGGGATCTCAATACATTCATAACATGCCTTTTTCGGGATTTTCACCACTGATTACTCCGAATAATACTGATTTGATCAAATTGAACATGTTTCTCGGTAACTTCAATGCAATTTTGTCACTTAGACGCCAATAAATATCTAATCAATAAAGGGAGCTTCATTCGATGAGTGCAGTTATTCTTCATATTACATGTTAATAGTTTACCATCTGTGGTAAACTTACATAGATTATATTTTCCTATATCATATATTATAAATCACTGAGACGGTCTGTTTTATAAACTCTTTTCGACGCCGTCAAGCGAATTCAAATAGTTGCCATTATCACTATTTTTTGGTAACTTTAAGGATTGAATTAGACTTGCTTGTGAGTGGAATTGATGGCATTTCCGTTTAAACTTGAGATAGTACGAAGAGATCACACGAGCTGCGTGCGAATATCACCAGACATTCTTTAAAGAAATTGAGTAAAGTATTAACCCTATCTTTTAACCAAAATCACACTGAGGTCATGTAAACATGTATTCACATAAAGTCAAAGTGAAGACAAAACTCAGAATTTCTATTTAAGAAAAGGATGATGTACCTCTAAAAAGGGTGGGTTGTGATCCCCTTCAAACCATCTGAAGTGAAGACAGTATTAAATGTAAAACTTGTTTAATTCTCAAACTCTGCCTTCACTTCACAAAGGTACTCTAGGACCCCAAGGCAGGTCAAAAGAGAGAGCTCTCATAAAAATAAAAGAATGGCGCTGCATTGCTGTGTTTAAATTAAATTTTATTTTAAAATGGTAAAATAATATACCGTTATACTTACCTTCGTTACAAGTAGATTTTGAAAAACGTAAGATAATAATTGTAGGTCTGGTTTCTCCAAGGTGATGTACCAAGGTGAGTGAAATTTTGAAGTTTTATCACAAATTATGCAAAATTATGCTATATATATATATATATATATTTATATTGTGTGCTTTCAGTTAATGTACTTACGTTGAGGTCGAGGTCACCTAAACATACCCATGTGCGGGGTCAAAAGGCTTTTTTTCAACAACATGTAGATCGCGTGTTGCTCGCCGATCGTGGTTAATCGTAATTTTCATGACTTTTTAACTGGATGTTTTTCGACCATTACAAAAGACAACATAAATGGCTAAGCTTATATATTTAACTTGTTGCGTAATATGAAACAATGATGAAAATATTTTCTTAAAATAACTCAATGAAACGTTCTCACTAACACACTAAATATAGCTTTTTTCATATATATAAATATATATATATATAACTTATAAATTATATATTAAGAAAATTGTTTGCCCAGTTTAGAGATGTATATACTATATACATATCTCTTCTCAAATTTACATACGAATTAGTAAGCCTATGACCGAGTATGACTGTAAATAATTAATGATCAACTACATCAAACATAGTGTATGATGAAATATAAAAAAACATATCATAATAAAATATGATGGAAGTAATATTGTAACGTGACGGGGAGGAGGTTTCCAGAATACAACATTTCACAGCAGAGTTCTATTTACAAGTTTATTTACACTTTATATACAACGTACAACATCACGGTCAGCATAGTCCATAGCAACACCTGAGAGAATCCCCTAGGTAATTTACCTCAGCTAAGCTATACAGGAGACAACCTAATCACGTCTGTACTCCACTAGATCACTCCCCTTTCTCCCCGGCCCCACGCTGGTCTCTCCCCAGCTATTACTCCTAGGTGTACCTGAGGCCAGCCCTGTAGCAGTGACAGCTCCCATGACCTTAAAGGTCAACTCTCCGGCTCAGCCATGTACCAGCCCGCCTGCTATCAGTATGGTCCCCCCCTCCCCTCCCAAAGGTGTCAAAATACAATATGTTGACAAAGTTTTCCTTGATTATTGTGCTATGGACGTGAATTCGCTTAGTGAATCACATAATAGTTAAGAGATCAATAATGAACGATGCCGTTTTGACTTTCTTAAAACAGAATCAGTTTCAATAAAAAAAAATATTTGACGGTTGAATTGTTGAAGTGTGGTTGGATACGTTCTGTCACAAGGCTGAGTTACTGAACTGTATATATAGAGTTATACAAAATGTGTTATGAAGTAAGAAACTGTTTCATCCATGCAAACATCTGTGGTATTGTGTACTATTTGGAGCTAAAAGCAATCAAAAGCAAGTCAAAAAGATATTTGTTAAAATATTGATTAACTTATTACTATCAGTAGAATATATCCAACGAGAAAGTTAGTTTGCAATCCAATATAGAATGCTAGAAATTCCTGAGGAAAAGAAACGTGAGACATCTTGGAAGGTATGCAAATATCATCAGAATAAGGCGTATTTTAATGTTTCACAACACATTTAAAGTCTATAGACTACGCGAATTATTTTATTACCGTATATTAAAATTAATTTCATTAAAATTTCATGTCCTTTTTTCTCGTTTTCTGCAGAATTCCTTTATACTTTTCTATCGAATTATCACCAAACCCCTTAAGAATGCCAAAATTCCTCCGGACAGATGATGGCATTGCAGCGATATATTACTGAATATACATGTTCGTGTAGGCTTGTCTCTGTTTATGAAGTCAAATTTAGATACCCCGAAAAATATTCTAAATATGTCCAATTTTATATGCAGTTTACTTACAGTGGCTGATTAATTAGGCCAGGCAAAAAATATTTTGTGTAATCCTAATTTTAGTAATTTTTCTAAGAATCGCTGATAACGCTAAGATCACTCCCTTTTATAAACCACATACTTTACACAAAAAAATCCGTTACATACCTACCCTAAAATTTGAACACATGCTACAGAAAACACAGTTATTTTATTAACTTGGCCTCATTAAATACCTGCTACATGTACGAAATGTATGAAAATTGAACGTAACATCACAAATCTGTATTAATCTAAAACTAAAATTAAAAACCACTGATCTTAAAGCTTTCCCCGATCCTACATTATACCAACAGCTAGATATCCCTTGGTAACGAGCGAGGGCAATTCGGATAGAACTGCTAGCTTCCCGATTTTCACATTACGTGAAGGACAGAGAATGGAACAATGATATAAATACATACATTAGGTCACGCGTTGGCGATTACATGCTGTATTTTTGGCACCTGTTAGTTGTCCTTAAAAAGTCAAATCGTGACCGACAAAAAGTGATNAAAAAGTCAAATCGTGGCCGACAAAAAGTGACCTAGTTTTAAAAGTGCTTAAAAAGGTGCGCGACCGTATGTGTCAATACAGACTTCGTCATAACTATCAATCATGAAGACCGCTCTGATCCTCGCCTGTTTTGTTGTCATTATGACAGGTAAGTTATACACACTATCAAGAGTAGAAATAATGTTAAGAAATGCAGGCTTGTTCAATGCAATAGGTTAAAATATTGAAATTGAGTCAATTTCACGATTTCAAGATGAATTCATTACTGTAAAATAACACGATTTCAAGATGAATTCCAGACTGTAAAATATGTATCATGATTTTAAAATGAATTCTTCACTGCAAATCTCACGAATTCAAGATGAAATCTTCACTGTAATATCTTACGGTTTCAAGACGAATTTTTCATTCTTCACTGTAGATCTCACGATTTCAAGATGAATTCTCGCTGTACATTTCACGTTTTCAAGATGAATACTTTACTATAGCATATCGAGATCTCATAATGAATTCTTCACTTTAAAAAGCCTTCGGCTACCAGCCGGCCAAAGGGATATGCATGTTTGAGACTTGAAAAGAGGAAGATTGTCTTGAAATTTTAAAAGTTCCTTTTGTCAGCATTGTCACCATAACGTTTTGGCTTTTTATTAAATAATACGTACCCAACGAATAGATTGTTGCTCGGATCCTGTGCCCTTATCGTCGTTTTTACTTTTGAGACCTAAATATATTTCTTATTTATTGTTGAAGATAATTGAATATGAGGGGTACCAATTAGGGCCTACTTGTGGCTATTACCGATAAAATTTATTTATATCTTGGAGTTATGCCAGCACATGATAGGAATTTAATGTCGTCATGGCGAGCATTCCTGAATACAAGGGGTTATGTTTGCGGACCAAAAGCACAAATAGCTTCTTTTTGACGAAAACATATGTGTTACTTTTTCTTTAGATTTCCTCATAACTTTGACGAATTGTTAACAATTTTTTTATATAACTTTCAGATAAATAAGTCACTATTAAAATAATTTTCACAGAATGCATCTGTATCCACTAACTGCTATGTAACAAGTCAGCGTACCTCGCTACTTATCATAATAAAAATCCTAATTGTGTCTGTCAGTGCTTTATATCAAGTTCAGAACAGTCAACAATGGAAGAAACATAATTGAAACAAATGTATCCATATAAAGTTTGATATTTTTCTTTACATATGATTGCTATTTTGGCTTACATAATATAGGATGTAACATCTCTGACTAACACTAAACATACAGATGGTATCTACCCTTGTTGAGGTCTTTAAGTCTGTGAGTATAATGTATAGCGTACTTGCCTCCTAGTCCAGCTTAAGTTGAAAAATATTTGCATCACTTATTATGTACTGTCAATGTATGGTTAGCTTGGTTGTTTGGTTTTATTGTATTTATCGTCCATGTAACTGCTTACGTCATTTAACGACTTGCCTTCATGTTTGTTGTGTAAATGTGCATGTTTGTATGTGTGCCGGAGACAGGATAAGTTTGTGAACTTACCTCCTTCTGGTAGCGTGGATCTGATGCCGAATGTATAGTGCTATCTGACTGAAATACCATGCCGAAGGCACCAAGCATAGCATTTCAACCAGTCACATTATACTGACAACGGGTGAACCAGTTATTGCCATTACCTTAAATGCTGAACGTTAAGCAGGTAATAACACGTAAACACTAATTATAATTATGTAAACATTTTACTCACAGATATAAGGACTTCCATCTAATTATGTAAAAATATAATATCAGCAAAAACTATATAATATCTTTATATGCGTCCATTTATTTTAATCATCAGTTGTTGCACTGTAGATGGTTAGGAACTTGTTGAGGGCAGACACATTTTCTTTTTAGGCTACAGTAGTGAGATACGCTTTCTTACATATATTAGAAAGTAAGCGTTCAGATGCATTATTCTTATAGTGGACTGATATATCTGAACGTCAGATGCAAGTGTGTTTATGCACAAAAAGAGGGTACCTTTGACATTATTAAACGGATACACTGTAACCGACCTATAAACTATGTGCTAGTTTGATTTTGTTATTTTTTTATTAGCAGCTTAAGAGTTACACAATACCCAAAAACTATGCAGATAGTTTAAAAAAATGACAGGGATAAAAAGCAATTTATGATTTTGGTCCTCCAATTTACCGCCTTATATCTCGGAATGGTTTTCATGCCGACCTCTATTTAAATTCATGACGGCGTAACCCAAATTTAGTTTTACTGTTTATGCAAAACTAAAACTCATTAATTGTTTCATTACTTTCATATGTTACATCTTTATCTTTATGGTTGTATGTACACAGTTACGACTTGAAAAAGCGTGTTTCTCATAACGTTTGTTCACATAAGTTGTTCACCAGAGATATCATTACGGATAAAAGAAGAAAAAAATATAAAGAAAATGTTTTTCTTTAAACTTATATTACAACCTTAATTAGACCACAATTTTTCTACACTAACAAACACTATAAAATGTCTTGAATTGAAATTTCACTTTAACAATGAAAGAAAATATGGATTGATTTTTTTTCATTGAATAAGATGTCATACTTTCGGAATTTTATACCTTCAAGGTGAAGTTGTAACGAATATCTTTTGAAAGAATATATAGGTCATGAGATATAGATCTAAAATATTGACAACTCGAAAATTACCAAACCGCGAAAATTTCAACTTTTATAGTACTATATTAAAGAATTTTGAAGAGTGATTTGGTTTAACAGTAAAGGTCATTTACAGACTTGATCGGTGGTTCTATCCATATAGGATTAACACGCAGAATCTATACCAATGCAGGTTCTTTTGTTTCGTTTTGTTTAATAAAAGGGGTGTTAAAAACAGAACAAATCTACCTTTTATTACGTATATTTGATACTTGACAGGTTAATGTGACATTGTATTTGCATCACTGATTCTGGAGATCACTTGACATAGGTTAAGCATTTGAAGGGAGAAAACTCTATTACCAATCACACGCTAAAGTATCTTGGTTTTCGTTTTCACCGTTTCAGTGTACACGGTGAGAGCTCAAGGGGGTCATGTGGCCTGCACTGAGGACAGCGATTGTACTGCTGACTGCCCTACCCATCACGGTTTCAGTCTAGCTAACGTGTGTCAACACGGCAACTGTCACTGCCACTCTGTCCACGCATGCACTGCTGACAGCGACTGTTCATGTTCAACCGAATTCACAGCAAGTTGCGAACACGGCCACTGTCACTGTACGTTTGACGTTGTATATAAAACTATTATAATTTAAATGCTTAAAGAGGTATCTTCTATTTTTCTATAAAAAGTCATTTTCGCTTTGTTTTGTTGATGTTTGAATCACATATGTTTATAAGCATGTTGTTAATGTTAATAATTCATGTATCAGTGTAAGAAAGTTTTACTTCTATTGATAATTTTAATGAACAATTTGTAACCTGTTTCTATTTGCAGGTCACCATCATCATTGATGCGTCTACAATGAAAATCGCCTTTTGATGTATTGAATTAAATGTTTGCAAGTTATTCTTTCTGTTAGTGTTTATGTGGTAAATTACTTGTACTGATGCTTGCATTTCTACACTCATTATAATGCAAGGTTCAAATGAAGTTTTGTCTTATGCTATGTAATCATTTGAAGTTATTTACATAGCAGTTGTACAGTCCACAAACTTTACAACTCCAAAAATGAATGAATAACATATCACGTCAGCCGTCAACAAAGATGAACATTACACACACATAGATGACTGCAACTTTAAAATTCGACAGTAGATACAATAGGCCCAAAATGCATCATAACAGCTGTTCTGTCCTTCTATGACTCATCGGTGATGTCAGGTGCCAAACAGTTGGAAATCCATATTGTCTTAACTACTGTTTAAATAAAGGAAAAGGTGCTTAAACACCGCAATTTAAAATTTTAAAATTTTGAGGGGTACTGGTTCATTCCTAATTGAATAATCTGTAAAGTGTGTATATCAAGAACCGTGCCACTTCTCAAAAGAGATAATTGTACATACATACATACATACATACATACATACATACATACATTTGGTTTGATTTTGGTTAAGTATTGTTTAACGTCCTATCGACAGCTATGGTCATTTAAGGACGGCCTCCCTGTATGCAATATGCATGCGTGTAGTGTATACGTGTGTGTTTTGGGAGGCTGCGATATGTTTGTGTTTGTCTCCTTGTGATAGCGCGGAACTGATGCCGACTTTATAGTGCTACCTCACTGAAACCCCTACCCGGTCACATTATATTGAACCAGGCGTCCCCTCCAAAATTGTTCTCTTGAATTTGTATACTTTTCACATGCAAAGAAAAAAGTTGTCCTCAAAGTAACAAAAAGGATCATCCCTAAGACTTTTCTCAAAAATATGTGCTTTTAAGCTACTGCATTGTAATCGGAGTCTGGTATGATAAGTTTTGGCTTTACGGTTTCCATAGGAACGATAACTTGGCGATTTGTTTCTGTCTCTATCAAGAAATTGTTTTAAGGACAGCCACAGAAAGACTTTCTCTAATGGTGGAAGGGTAGGTTGTTCCACAGATGAACAGTGGTTGGAAGGAAAGAGTTTATGTAGGAACTTATATAAGTTTTTATTGTAGATAGTTGGTTTGATTGTCTAGTTCTTAAGCTATGTATTTCAGAATTTCTTCTTAGAGGTGTGTTAGAAAGGGAAGAGGAGTACGATTATGGACCATGTTATGAAGTTTGATTATTTAATGGTTTTTCCTGCGTTCTGCTAGTGTGTCCCAACACGTGTCTTTGTATAATAAGTCGATACTTACTAGTTTTGCTGCTCCAGTAACTAACCTTGCTGATTCTTTGTGAATTGATTCCAGTTTGTTATTAAGGAAAGTTGGTAGAGAATCCCTTACAACGTCAGCATATTCGAGTATAGGCATAATACATGAGGAATATATACGTTTAAAGGTGCTACGATCAAGAAGGAATTTAAGTTAACGTAACTAACCATTGAGTGGCCCATGTATACTTGTTTTAGATATCGTTATCTATAATAAGGGCTGAATTAATGGCGTTGTCTTTATTAGATAAAGAGTAGTGTCATCAGCAAATAATTCATATCATTTATAAATATTAAAAACAATAAAGGCCCTAATATAGAGCCCCGAGGAACGCCAGATTTAATAGTACTGTAATTTGAAAATTCTCCATTTACCACAACTCGTTGTTTCCTATCAGATAGATAACTTTTGAATCACCCTAGGAGCGTTCCCGTCATGCCTGCTTCATTCAATTTATAGAGGAGACTCTTGTGCCATACGCGATCAAACGCTTTACTTATATCTAGAAAAACAACCTGTACCTCCTTCCCACAATCTAAAGCTTTACCATTGTCGCTTGTGATATTAAAGAGTTGATTTATAGCAGAATCGCCACATCTAAACCCTGACTGGGGCTTAGTA
Source organism: Mizuhopecten yessoensis (assembly GCF_002113885.1). Classification (NCBI taxonomy): domain Eukaryota; kingdom Metazoa; phylum Mollusca; class Bivalvia; order Pectinida; family Pectinidae; genus Mizuhopecten; species Mizuhopecten yessoensis. The sequence continues at coordinate 1,727,805 of NW_018408761.1, read as the reverse complement.
AATAAAGAAGAATCATGCAGAAAGCTATGAACATGTCTAAAAATGCACCTTTCCATAACTTTGCCAACTGTACTTAATAATGAAATTGGACGATAATTTGAAACAGCACTTGGGTCGTCTTTTTTAAATATAGGCATAACGTTAGCCTTTTCCCATATTTCGGGATAATATTGATTACGTAGTGATTTGTTAAAAAGATTACAAAGAGACACTATTAATTGTCGTTTACCTTCTTTATTTTTTTTACCTCTAATCAGATCAGGCCCAAATGCTTTAGAAGCATCTAATATGCATCAACACAAGCATTTCTTAGTTTTCTGATTGTTTCACAATGAAGAGGGTTTTGTGTAGGTTTAGCTTTAGCATGAATTCTTTTCCTAATTCTGATCAATCTGCATATATTGTTGTGCATCCAGAGGGGATCGTGTTTTCGTAATGTTATGACTTTGTTAGGAATGGTGTCTGCGGCTACTTTGGCAATCGTCGTTGAAACAAAATCTGCAAAAAACAATATTTCCAGCGAATTGTTTTCAATCGATAATGCTTCTGTTTTATTCCAGCTAGCATTATTCAATTCATCACGATAATCGTTAAAATCACAATCTTTATAAAACCAAATGCGACGTTTAGTGCATTTATCATTTGGTGAACGTTTAAATTTCAAATAGGCATATATATTACAATGGTATATAAGGTTACTATTAAGAAAAGGATCACCTACGTAGGAATGATCCATAATATTGTCATTGCTAACGCTAACGAAGAACAAAAGTAAAGATCTCGAGGTTGGCTCAGTAATTTACTGCTTTCAGTCAAATTGGTTCATGATTTCTTGAAGGGCATAGTTACTCGTCGTCAGCAATATTGTCATTCAGATCTCGAGTAAACAGGATGTTCGTAATACCAATATTAAATGCAAGTTCTAAAGAAAAGTGGATCAAATTCCATTAGTGGTCGTTAGTGTTTGGTGGACGATAAAAAGTACTAAGTAGCATTTTCTGTGCCTTCAGTTTTAATTCTTGCTATACACTTTCGATGTTCCTAATCTCGAGAACTGAAGGCCGTTTTACCATTATTATTTTCCGAAGGTAAACTGTCACACCGACGCTAATTTACTCTTGTCTACTTTGACAAAAAGGTGGGAAAAAATCATCGTGAATTAGATCGTTCAACGTCTCGTTCAAGGGGTTTAACCACGTTTCAGTGAATGCCAGCGCGTCAAATATATTAAGTTCAGTAAACAACACTTAAATTTTAGGTTAAATGCTCTGCAAGTTATAATGTTCAAAACTTTTATGTTCGTCAGCTGTAGTCGGACATGGATTTTTGTCGACATATCCACACTGGGCAAGAAGATCGTACAAAAGTAAGAGAATGTCTAATAATAAAATCGAAAGAAATACATACGAATTCTTTCTTAAATCAGAGACATGTGTCTTGTTTGAACCTTTAATGATTACACCGTTGTTATATAGAAAGATACAGATAATTACGGGTAAGGCATTCTATTTATAGCGGAGTACTAGGTTTGCCGCCAGAACAGTCAGTGGATCTGGGCGTTTATTTAAGGGTAAGGTAACGGATTTGTCGTAGAAGGCCCCAGTTTTAATTCGATGACATATTGCATCAGACGGCATCAGGTAATACCAGAAACAGGTAAGTATTTTTTTTAAATGCGCCCTCTACGATAAAGTGTTCGGGTAGACTTTGATCAATAATAAAACGTTTACAATAAAAGTGTTGAGGATCAGTACTCGAATGTTAAGCATTCCAACAATCACAATAGTAACAGCAACAACAAAATGTATATGTATATAAAGAAACATAAAAAAGTGATGTAAAGTAAGTAAAAATAATGTACATGTACAATATACTTTGCTAGAGCAAGCCATTTGACTATTTGTTCAATCAGATTTAACTGGAATAGTAACAGCAACTGAATGCAACACTTTCAATAACGCTGCAAGAATTCAGCGCACGAGATGAATGTTGGTTTCGACTCTCTTTCAAAGTCCGTAGAGAGCTGAAACAGGAATATAGCTAGGGACCAGAAATAACATAAGAAGTAAGTAAAGACACCAAGTAGCAAAGGGATTTTTATTCCCCGCTTTCACCGAAAAGGGGGATATCGATATGGGTATGTCTGTCCGTCTGTCTGTCACGCTTCGTTTTCGTGCAATAACTACAACAAATATTAACCAATTTTTCCTTCAAACTTGGTCACCGGGTTAAATGCCTTAAGGGCTCGGCCAAATTCGATGACCTCTTTCAGCAGACCCCATTTGGCGGAGTCATGGCCCCTTGAATAATGAAAAACATCATTATCTGCTGCGCTTCGTTTCCTTGCAATAGCTACAACAAATGTTAACCAATATTCTTCAAACCTGGTCACAGGGTTAAATGCATTATGGGTTCGGCCAGGTTCGATGACCACTTTCAGCGGACCCCATTTGGCGAAGCTATGGCCCCTTGAACAACGAAAAACGTAATTATCTGCTGGGTTTTGTTTCTACGCATTAACTATAACAAAGGTTAACCGATTTTTTTCAAACTTGGTTCGATTGGTATATATGGATATTAGGGACCTGCGAATTCAACCGTATCGGTTTCGTTGCCATAGCTACCACACGGATGCTTCTGATTGGTCGAAATTTAGATATTGTTCGATTTGGAAGGAAATTGATATATAGGGATATTAGAGGACTGCTAACTCAACCGCATAGGTTTCGTTGCCATAACAACAACACAAAGGCTTCATATAGGTGGAAATTCAGATATTATTCAATTTTGAGGAAAATTGGTATCTTGGAATATAAGGGGACTGCGAATTCAACCGCATAGGTTTCGTTGTCATAGCAACCAAAAGGAGGCGCTTCTTGTTGGTCGAAATTTAGAACAAAAATAATGAAAAATGGTATATAGGGGTATAAGGAATAAACCCGCATACGTTTGGTTACCATAGTAACCACATGGAGGCTTATGATTGGTAGAAATTTAGATATTGTTCGATGTAGATGAAAATTGATATATAATGACATTAGGAGACTGCGAATTCAACCGAATAGGTTTCGTTGCCATAGCAACCATATAGCAACCACAAGAAGGCTTCTGATGGGTGGAAATTCAGATATTGTTCGATTTTGATGAAAATCGTTATAGAGGGGTATAAGGGGACTACAAATTCAACTGCAGATGTTTCGTTGCCATAGCAACCACATGAAGGCTTCTTATTGGTCGAAATTTAGATATTTTTCGATTTTTATTAAAATTGGTATATAGGGGTATAAGCGGACTGCGAATAAAACGGCATATGTTCCGTTGCCATAGCAACTACACAGGGGATTCTGATTGGTTGCAATTTAGAATTTGCTCATTTTCACTCAAATTTAGTACATCTATGCAATGCGATCCTTATCTGATGTATCTTTGCGACTATGGGGGCAGTTTGGGGGACATCTGTAATGGCCTCCTATTACAATTAGTAGATATTGTTAAGATGTTTTAACCGAATTCCTGAAGCATGCTTAGGGGCAGATGGATGGGGTCCATTATGGGAAATAGAGGAAAACCTTAAAACTCCTTCTACTTCTGTACCGATGAAGGGATTTTTACCAAATTTGGTCTGGAGCATCATTGACTAAAGGGTTCAACGTTTTGTATAAACGGAGGGTATGGTCACCCTGGGGGAAGAGGGGCGGGGCCAAATAGGGGGAAAATAGGTAAATCTTCTTCTCAACCAATAGAAAGGTTTTTGACCAAATTTGTTGTTCAGCATCTTTGGTCAAAGGAGCCTCACGTTTGTATAAACGGAGGATGTGGCCCCTCTGGGGGCAGAGAAGTGGGACCTAATAGGTGAAATAGAGGAATTTTGTTCTCCTACTGTACAAGTGAAGGGATTTAAACCACCACCTGAAGCATGCTTAGGAAAAAAAAAATCAATTTTTATAAAAAGGTGCATGTGAGGCCAAACAGGGGAAATAGAGGAAAATTGAAAATCATTCTCCCTTTTTTTATTTAATAAAAGGATTTTCATCAAACATCTTCGAGGGCATCTTTGGGAAAAGAACCCAAAGTTTAAAATTGAAAATAAAATACCAAGTGAGCTATTAAGGCCCCTGGGTCTCTTGTTTGACAGATTTCTTTGACACTTAGTAGGCCAAATAATCAGGATATGTTGTTGTGTTCCCTTGAAAAGAATTTTGATTCGACAATTTTTCCAAAAGTTATTGCCCTTTGTTTATTTCAGTATTTGATTTTTTGGTCCTGAGATTTCCTCCTTCATTTTTACCTCACCTGCCCGAAGGGCAAGTTAGCTTATGCCATGGCGCAGCGTCCGTCGTCCGTCGTCTGTCCGTCGTCCATCCGTCCGTCCGTCAACTTTTCCTTTAAAACGGCACTGTAGATTTGGACTAAATTTGGTCTGTAACATCCTTAGGTTAAGGAGACTCAATTGTGTATAAACGGTGGGTGTATGGCCCCCTTGGGGCAGAGAAGTGGGGCCCAAGAGGGAAAACCTTTAAAATCCTTCTTCTACCACAGGGATTAAGGGATTTTATCCTTATTTGGTCTGGAGCATCCTTGGTCAAAAGGGACTCAATATTGTATAAACAGTGGATGTGGCACTCCTGGGGGCAGAGAGGTGGAGCCAATAGGGGAAATGGAGGTAAAACCTTTACAATCCGTCTTCTACCATAGATATTAATGGTTTTAGCCTAATTCGTTCTAGAGCATACTGTGGCCAAGGGAACTCAATTTTGTATAAACGGTGGTTTTGGCCCCCTGGGGGCAGAGTGGTGGGGCTGAAGAGGGGAAATAGAGGTAAAACTTTTAAAATCCTTCTCCTAATTTGGTTCGAGCAACCTTGGGCCAAGGGAACTCAATTCTGTATAAACGGTGGGTTGGGCCCCTATAGGGGCAGAGAGGTGGAGCCCAATAGGGTAAATAGAGGTAAAACCTTTAAAATCCTTCTTCTACATGTACCGTAGGGATAAAGGGATTTTATCCTAATTTGATCTGGAATATCCTTTGGACCAGGGGACTCAATTCCGAATAAACGGTGGGTGTGGCCCCCTGGGGGCAAAGAGGTGGGGCACAATTGGAGAAATAGAGGTAAATCCTTCTACCATAGGGATGAGGAGATTTCATCCTAATTTGGTCAGGAGCATCCTTATACCAAGGGGACTTAATTTTGTTTAAACGGTGGGTGTAGTCCTCCTGTGGGCAGAGTTGCGAGCCTAAAAAGAGGTAAAAACCTTTGAAATCCTTCTTCTACCATGGGAATTAAGGGATTTTATCCCAATTTGACCTGGAGCATCCTTGAGCAAAGGGGACTACATTTTGTATAAACGGTGGGTTTGGACCCCCCGGGGGCTGAGTTGCGGGACCCAATAGGGAAATTTGAGGTTTACAACTTAAAAATCTTTCTTCTTCTGTACAAGTGGAGGGATTTAATGTAATGAGGTTAATTTCCCATAGTTGCTTTATTATCAAGGTGAGCGATACACGTCCTTTATTAATAATGTTTACGATAGCCTCTATTATATTACACCACCACATAATCATACAAAATTGTGTTTAATAAAATTAATAATATAATAATAATAAAATAATTACAGTATTGAGGTCAAAGGTCAACTTTAAGTGCAAGTCGGTAGTCAAAGGTCAATGAGGGTTGAAAACTTCAAAATTAATTTTGGAGTTGTGAAAATGTATAAGAAAATACTCTTTGGAAAACAAAGTATGATTAAAAAGATCAAAAGGATTACTTAATAATTTATAGTGTCTTTGATAATCATTTACCTTGTACTTGTTTGTGAGATGTTTAAATTTGCGTAGGTGATATTGTAAGGTGGTTGAGTGTATTTTCGAAATAGAAAGTTGTAATAGATATATTTCTTTCCTGTAAATGCATAAATGTTTGACATAGTTAATAGACCAGCAAATCCAAGTCAGAAAAATGTTTTATGAGGTACAATACAGATCACTGAGAATCTTTAACTTAAAGCATTCTTCAATTCAATTGAAATAAAAGATGCATTTCAATTGAGACATAATTGGGATTTTTAAAGATACAAAATTTTCTGAAGAGAGCTTATCATCCAGGCAATGACTCACGCGGTGTACGTCCACGACATTGAGCACATCATTGTCGACAACCTCCAGTTTATGATGGGGGCTATGGAGAAGGAAAAGTTCTTCATGCAGGATCGTATTATTAGCAGCTTCAGGAACTTCGCCACCACCAAGAACTGTCACATCACTGTTGTCATTCAGCCGCGCAAGGTAGGTACTCTCAACCCTAATTTGTTTTGCTCTTAAAGTTCTAATATTGAACTTTTAAGACAAATTCACCCACATTTAATTTTTGGTACTGCTAACATTTAAACATATCAAAACCTTGTTATAATTCCACCATTTGTCTAGCAAAATGTTGGCGTTACTATTATAGGGGTTTGGCAGTACAGAGAAACATTCATAATAACAATAATTATAATAACTCGAGGTCCTTATATATCGCTTTATCACAACCTAATTCGTAGGTCGTTCAAAAGCAGTTCACAAATTAGTATCCGTGGTTATAGGGCCTTTGCAACCTGCCAATGTAATGGTAAGGTAATTCATGTTCAGATTTGCAACTTTATACTGTTTCTCTATATTTTAAAACATATGTTATTTCACCAGTTTTATTTCACAATTTTCTCCATGAATGTCAGATGATTTCAAGACAGAGTGGAAAATAATAACCCTCATTTTAATATCTGCTTCTTTTTTTCTTAACAATTAATTCCTTGTTGGCACAGTAGTCCAGTGGTATGACGCTGGGCTCGTGACCGAAGGGTTGCGGGTTCAAATGGTCATGTTTTTGTTATGAACGCCTACCATTAATTGGCTGTATCGGCGGTTTGAACTAATTCTAATCGGAAACCCTCTGTATTATACACCCACGGTTATTACTATTTGATTTTTCCGCATGTACCACGTAATTGCAAGCGTGCATACTCTTTATCGGTTGAATGTTTGAATGTGTGGTAAATATAGCTATAGTAACGTGAGTGTCCTAATGACAATGAATGGAAGGCTGAGAATGTGTCCAAGTCCAGCGCTCGAGTAAGTATGTTGCTATGTTTGTACCTGTATGTATATATTGTAAATAGTGACTGTCCCTTTAATTATCCTATCATTTCAAACATATTTTCATTGAAGTATCACCTGCATACATTTCATATATTCACACTTGCTAATGTTTTGCTATTGATTTATTATCGAGAACCAATGTCACCAGACCTTGTGTATACTGTTGCTATACGTCATGCCTACCACATACTGTTAGAAACCTCATATCATTCATCAATATTTGATAACGGTTAGGATAATCTTAGCTGATTGTAGCATGTGTGTGTTGGAGGTGACGTATAGCACAATATCACTTACCAAAATGAAATTGATTTTTTCATATCTTCTCGGTTCACATGGAGAGAATATTTTTAATATAATATTTATGCGTATCATCAAAATTAAACTTATTTTACTGTGTATGGATATCCATACATATCCCGGTCCTCCAGGTTATATGGGAAATTACTCACTTCTTGATGACATATCAATTGCACATTTGAATATATGCTCACTTAGAAATAAAACTGATATCCTCGAGACTGAACTTGCTGATCATGACATCATCTGCCTTACGGAAACTCATCTCAATGACTCTATCCCTGACGATGCTATTTTTTTATCTGATCACTCTCATATTTTCCGTAAAGACAGACTTGATAGAAGAGGTGGAGGAGTTCTTATTTATACAAATGACAAAATTATATCTAAAAGGAGAATAGACTTAGAGAAAGCAGATTTAGAAATCATTTGGATTGAAATTACCCTTAGTCATAAAAAAATACTCTTAGGTTGCATCTATAGACCCCCAAACTCTGTTGTGGATTATTGGAGTAAACTTGATGATGTCTTGGACAATATCACTGAACTTGGCAAAGATTATATACTTATTGGAGACATCAACCAGGATATGTTAAACGAACAACCAAATTATCACATCATGCGGATTATGAAGTTTGGCATTACTTATATTAATCACGAACCTACAGGAACTACTCCTACCTCTTCTACATCTCTCGATATTGTTATGACTAACAATACTGATATAGTAAAAAATCACTCTGTCCAAACTCCAATTTGTAGTGACCACAGTCCAATTGTTTGCAATATATCTTTCAAAACTCATAAGAAAACTGCATATAAAAAGACTATTATGTACTTTAGTGATACTGACTTTGCTAATGCTAACATCTATTTATCTAAAATTGATTGGGATACATGTTTGAATGAAAATGTTGATATAGAGACTATGAATGCTTTTATTTCCAGTGAAATTCATAATTGTATTGAAAAATATGTACCACATAAAGTTGTCACTATTCGTCCAAATGATAAAGTCTGGATGAACAATGGTATTAGATTACACATTAGGAAACGAAATCGTCAACATACCAGGGCCAAACATACTAACACTACTGCAGCCTGGCAAAAATTTAGAGATATGCGAAACACAGTTATTGACCTTGTAAGAGAAGCTAAGCAAAAATATCTACCCAAACTTCAAAAGTCCCTTATGGACAAATCCATTCCTCCAGGTAAGTGGTGGCGGGTTGCAAAGTCTATTATGAACATTAACAATAAATCAAACAATGATGCTCCTCTTGTAATAAATGGTGAACTTAAATCACATCCTGTGGATAAAGCAGAATATTTTAACTCATATTTCACCCCTGTCTCTACTTCTGACAAAACTGACCTTGACATTCCTCCTATTTGTCCTATCTCACAAGTGGCACAGTGGATTGATTTACAAATTGAAGAAATAAGGAATTTGTGACGACGTTTTGAACTGGATTCATTGCTATCTTACTGATAGACAACAAAGGGTATTAATAGATGGCTACAAGTTAAATTTACAAACATTAAAAGCTGGTGTACCCCAAGGCTCGGTTCTCGGGCCTTATTTATTTTTAATATTTATTAATGACCTAGAAGATGAACTCCACTCCCATGTCAAACTCTTTGCTGATGACACTTCTCTTTACTTTTTGATAGATGGTGTTGGCAGACATGCTGCAGATATCCTTATTGAGGATTTAAGGAGAATGTCTCTCTGGGCTGATAAATGGGGAATATCATTTAATCCAAGTAAAACTGAATCATTACTAATGTCTAATAAAAAAAAAATCTGAGACATCTCATCCAGATTTGGTATTCTCAAATAGTGTCGTTATAAATGTCAAAAATCATAAACATCTTGGCTTGCTTTTTAATAGTCGTGGATCATGGTCTGATCAAGTTAATTATATATATGGAAAAAGCTGTACAAAACTACAAATAATGCGAATGCTCAAACACAAGCTAGATAGAAAATCTCTTGAAATAATTTATAAATCTTTTATAAGACCAACACTTGAATATGCTTGTGATGTGTGGAATAATTGCACCCAGGGTGAAAGTGACTTATAGCAGTCCAATTAGAATGTCTCAGAATTATATCAGGTTTGAGAAGAGGTACAAGTCATAACCTAATATATAAGGAAGTTGGTGTAGATAAACTAAAAATAAGACGTGATAATTACCAATGTATATTATTTTTCAAGATACTGCAGCATGACTGTCCTGACCATCTTTATGATTGAATTTTACCATATTTTGATAATGATATTAATCCTAGCCTTAGACATCATAGAAACTTTATTGTTCCCTTGTGCAGAACCAACTTGTATAAAAATAGCTTTTTTCCTAGAATGATGTGTTAAAATATTGATTAAATTATTACTATAAGTAGAATATAGTCAATCCAACGAGAGAGTTTGTTTGCAATCCAATATCGGATGCTAGAAATTCCTGGGAAGGAAAAAGAAACGTGACACATCTTGGAAAGTATGCAAATATCATCAGAATAAAACGTTAATGTTTCACAACACATTTATAGTCTATACACTACGCGATTTTTTTTATTACAGTCTATTAAAATTAATTACAATGAAATTTCAATGTCCTTTTTCCCCGTTTTCTGCAGAATTCTTTTATACTTTTCCATCAAATTATCACAGAACCCCTTAAGAGTTCCAAAATTCCTCCGGACAGATGTTGGCATTGCAGCAATATATTACTGAATATACATGTACTTGTAGGCTTGTCTCTGTTTATGAAGTCAAATTTAGATATCCCGAAAAATGTTCTAAATATGTCCGATTTTATATGTAGTTAACGTTCAGTGGCTGATTAAATAGGCCAGGCAAAAAATATTTTGGGTAACACTAATTTTAGTTATTTTTCTCAGAATCGCTGATACCGGTAAGATCACTCCCTTTTATAAACCACATACTTTTATAAAAATTAAATCCGTTACATACCTACCCTTAATTTTCACACAGTTATCTTTTTAACTTTGTCTCCTTAAATACCGATTACATGTATGAAATGTATGAAAATTGAATGTAACATCAATAACCTGTATTAAACTAAAAACTGAAATTAAAACCACTGTCACTGATCTTAACGCTTTCCCCTATCCTACAGTATACCAACCGCTAGACGCCGCTTGGTAACGAGCGAGGCCAATTAGGATAGAACTGCTACATACATTAGGTCACGCGTTGGCGATTAAATGCTGTAATGTTGGCACGTTTGAAGTCATTTAACGGTCAAAACGTGGCCGACAACAATTGACCTAGTTTTCAAAGTGCTTTAAAAGGTGCGCGACCGTATGTGTCAATACAGACTTGCTACAGCTCTCGTCATACGTATCAATCATGAAGACCGCTCTGATCCTCGCCTGTTTTGTTGTCATGATGACAGGTAAGTAATACACACTATCCAGAATAGTAATAGTGTTAAGAAATGCAGGCTAATTCAATTCAATAGCTTAAGATATTGAAATTGAGCAAATTTCACGATTTCAAGATAAATTCATTACTATAAAATAACACGATTTCAAGATGAATTCGAGACTGTAAAATATGTATCATGATTTCAAGATGAATTCTTCACTGCAAATCTCACGAATTCAAGATGAAATCTTCACTGTAAAATCTAACAGTTTCAAGACGAATTCTTCATTCTTCACTGTAGACCTCACGATTTCAAAATGAATTGTCGCTGTACATTTCACGTTTTCAAGATGAATATTTTACTATAAAATATCGAGATCTCATAATTAATTCTTCACTTTAAAAAGCCTTCGGCTACCAGCCGGCCAAAGGGATATGCATGATTGTGACTTGAAAAGAGGCAGATTCCTTTTGTCAGCATTGTCACCATAACGTTTTGGCTTTTTATACCTTTTTTTAAATAATACGTACCTAACGAATAGTTGGTGGCTCGGATCCTGTGCCCTTACCGTCGTTATTACTTTTGAGACCTAAATATATTCCTTATTTATTGTTGAAGATAGTTAAATATGAGGGGTACCAATTAGGGCCTTCTTGTGGCTATTACCGATAAGCTTTATTTTTTCTTGGACTTATGCCAGCACATATTAGGAATTTAATATCAACATGGCGAGCATTCCTGAATACAAGGGGTTATGTTTGCGGACCAAAAGCACAAATAGACTCTTTTTGACGAAAACATATGTGTTACTTTTTTTTTTAGATTTCCTCATAACTTTGACGAATTGTTAACTATTTTTTTATATGACTTTCAGATAAATAAGTCACTGTTAAAATGATTTTAACAGAATACATCTGTATCCACTAACTGATATGTAACAAGTAAGCGTACCTCTTTATATCAAGTTCAGAACAGTCTACAATGGAAATAACATAATTGAAACAAAGGTATGCATATAAAGTTTGATATTTTTCTTTACATATGATTGATATCTTGGCTTACCTAATAAAGTGTGTAACATCTCTTACTAACACTAAACATACAGATTTTATCTACTATTGTTGAAGTCTTTAAGTCTGTGAGTATAATGTATAGCGTACTTGCCTCCTAGTCCAGCTTAAGCTGAATAATATTTGCATTACTTGTTCTGTACTGTTAATATATGTCTTGCTTGGTTGTTTGGTTTTATTGTATTTATCGTCTATTTAACAGCTAATGTCATTTAAGGACGTGCCTCCATGTTTGTTGTGTAAATGTGCATGTTTGTAGGTGTGCCGGAGACAGGATAAGTTTGTGAACTTACCTCCTTCTGGTAGCGCGGAACTGATGCCGAATGTATAGTGCTATCTAACTGAAATACCATGCCGAAGGCACCAAGCAAAGCATTTCACCCGGTCACATTATAACAGGTGAACCAGTAGTTGCCATTACCTTAAATGTTGAACGTTAAGCAGGTAATAATAACTAACATTGTTAAGGACTTGTATTTCCCGGCCTGGGGACAGAACATATTGCTTCCTCACCTGGTCGAACGTTTAACACTTAAACACTAATTATAATTATGTAAACATTTTACTCACAGATATAAGGACTTCCATCTAATTATGTAAAAAAAAATATTAGCAAAAACTATATATCTTTATATGCGTCCATTTATTTTAATCATCAGTTGTAGATGGTTATGAACTTGTTGAGGGCAGACAAAAGTTGTTGTTATGGTACAGTAGTAAGATACACTTTCTTATATATTATAGAAAGTAAGCGTTCAGATTTTAATTTTGGACTGATATATCTGAACGTCAGATGCAAGTGTGTTTAGGCACAACATAGCTAGTACCTTTGACATTATTAAACGGATACACTGTGACCGACCTATAAACTATGTGCTAGTTTATTTTTTTGTTATTTTTTTATTAGCAGCTTAAGAGTTACACAATACCCAAAAACTATGCAGATAGTTTAAAAAATAGACAGGGAGAAAAAGGCAATTAATGATTTTGGTCCTCCAATTTACCCCCTTATATCTCGGAATGATGTTCATGCCGACCTTTATTTCAATTCATGACGGTATAACCCAAATTTTTTTTCACTGTTTAAACTAAAACTTATCAGAGAAAACCAACAGAAGTCCGAAATTATATTACAACCTTAATTAGACCACTGTTTTTCTACACTAACAAACACTATGAAATGTCTTGAATTGAAATTGCACTTTAACAATGAAAGAGAATAGGGATTGATTTCTTTTTCATTGAATACCATTTCATACTTTCGGAATTTAATACCATAAAGGTGGAAGTTGTAGCGAATCTTTTTTGAAAGATTATATAGGTCATGTGATATAGATATAAAATATTGACAACTCGAAAATTACCACACCGCGAACATTTCAAAACGCGAAACTTTTACAGTACTATATTAAAGAACTTTGAAGACTGATTTGGTTAAACAGTTAAGGTTATTTAAAGACTTGATCGGTGGTTCTATCCATATAGGGTTAACACGCAGAACCTATACCAATGCAGGTTATTTTGTTCTGTTTTGTTTAATAAAAGGGGTGTTAAAACAGAACAAATCTGCCTTTTATTACGGATATTTGATACTTGACAGGTTAATGTGACATTGCATTTGCATCACTGATTCTGGAGATCACATTACATAGGTTAAGCATTTGAAGGGAGAAAAATCTGTTACCAATCACACGCTAAATTATCTTGGTTCTCGTTTTCACTGTTTCAGTGTACACGGTGAGAGCTCAAGGAGGTAATGTCGCCTGCACTCAGGACAGCGATTGTACTTCTGACTGCCCTACCCATCACGGTTTCAGTCAAGTTAACGTGTGTCAACACGGCAACTGTCACTGCCACTCTGTCCACGCATGCACTGCTGACAGCGACTGTTCATGTTCAACCGAATTCACAGCAAGTTGCGAACACAGCCACTGTCATTGTACGTTTGAGACGTTGTATATAAAACTATTATAATTTAAATGCTTAAAGAAAGTATCTTCTATTTTTCTATAAAAAGTAATTTACGCTTTGTTTTGTTAATGTTTGAATCAAATGTGTTTATAAACATGTTGTTAATGTTAATGATTCATGTATCAGTGTAAGAAAGTTTTACTTCTATTGATTATTTTAATAAACAATTTGTAACCTGTTTCTATTTGCAGGTCACCATCAGCATTGATGCGTCAACAGTGAAAATCGCCTTTTGATGTATTTTATTAAATGTTTGCAAATTATTCTATCTGTTAGTGTTTATGTGGTAAATTACTTGTACTGATGCTTGCATTTCTTCACTCATTATAATTCAATGTTCAAATGAAGTTTTGTCTTATGCTATGTAAACATTTGAAGTTATTTACATAGCAGTTGTACAGTCCACAAACTTTCCAACTCCAAATGTTAAAATGAATAAATAGATGGACGTTACACATACATAGATACTGCACCTTTAGAATTCGACAGCAGATACAGTAGGCCCAAAATGCATTACACTGCATCATAACAGCTGTTCTGCCCTTATATGACTCATCGGTGATGCCAGGGGCCAAACAGTTGGAAATCCATATTGTCTTAACTACTGTTTAAATAAAAGAACAGGTGCTTAAACACCGCAATTTTAAACTTAAAAATTTAGAGGGGTACCTACCTACCTACTTACCTACCTACCTACTACGTCCTATCAACAGCTATGGTCATTTAAAGACGGCCTTCCCTGTATGCAAGATGCATGCGTGTAGTGTATACGTGTGTGTTTTGGGAGGCTGCGATATGTTCGTGTTTGTCTCCTTGTGATAGCGCGGAACTGATGCCGACTTTATAGTGCTACCTCACTGAAACATACTGCCGAAGACACCAAGTAGGACACCCCTATCTGGTCACATTTTATTGACAACGGGCGAACCAGGCGTCCCCTCCTAAATTGCTGAGCGTTAAGCAGGGGTAGAAAATACCATTTTTACAGACTCTGGTATGTCTCTGCCAGGGGACAGAACCCAAAGCCTTCCTCACAGGGGCGAACGCTCAACTAAAGGCCAAAAGTGAGGTTTTGTCAAGGGAGACATTAGGAAGAAAGTTGTTTAGAAAGAAGAGAAAAGATAAGATCCCAAATTTAGTCGCCTCTTACGATCATGCAATGGGCGCAACAGGTACAATTCTTACGCTCTACCTGCAGGGACACACACATACATTTTACAATTAAAAATATGTAGTGGAATTATGACTTGATTACACAAAACGCTCACTATCATCATATATTCTTTTACAGCCAAAATGATTTCCTAGTTTTCTTGTACAGTTAGGTCTGGACTTCCTTGTAAACAAGCAGTATTCCAATCACAATTCAATGTATTGTTCTCTAGAATTTGTAAAATTTTCACATGGAAAGAAAAAAGAAAGTTGTCCTCAATGTAACCCAATGTACAAAAAGGATCATCACTAAGACTTTTCTCAAAAAGATGTGCTTTTAAGATATAGCATTGTAATCGGAGTCTGGTATGATACATTTTGGCTTTACGGTTTCCATAGGAACGATAACTTGGCGATTTGTTTCTGTCTCTTTCGAGATATATTTTTTTTGAAGGACAGCCGCAGAAGGATTGTCTCTAATGGTGGAAGGTAGGTTGTTTCATAGATGAACAGTGGTTGGAAGGAAGTTTTTGTAGGAACTGGTATAAGTTTTGATTGTAGATAATTGGTTTGATTGTCTAGTTATAAGGCTATGTATTTCAGAATTTCTTCTTGGGAGTATGTTAGAAAGAGAAGAAGGAGCATGATTATGGACCATGTTTTGAAGCTTGATTATCTTATGTTTTTTCCTGCGTTCTACTAGTGTGTCCCAACACGTGTCTTTGTATACTAAGTCGATACTTACTAGTTTTGTTGCTCCAGTAACTAACCTTGCTGATTCTTTGTGAATTGATTCCAGTTTATTATTAAAGAAAATTGGTAGAGAACCCCATACAACGTCAGCATATTCGAGTATAGGCATAACATATGAGAAATATATACGTTCTAAGGTGCTTCGGTCAAGAAGGAATTTAAATTTCCGTAGCACAGCTAGCCTTTTTGATGCTTTCGAAATAATACAGTCTACATGGTTAGTCCATTTTAAGTCAGAGTTGAATTATACACCTAGATGTTTATGTGTTAAAACTTGTTTTCTATTCGTATTATCCATACTAAGTTGCGGTAAGATTACATTTTGAAACTCTCTTACTGTCTAGTAATGACTTTATTTTATTTTTCTTAAACGTAACTAACCATTGAGTGGCCCATGCATAAATAGGACAATTGTATCTAAGGTTACTATAAAGAAAAGAATCACCTATGTAGGAATGTTCAACAATATTGTCATTGCTAATACTAACGAGGAACACATCAGGTAAAGATGTCGAGGTTTCAGTGAAATGTGTTGGCTCAGTAATTAACTGTTTTAAGTCAAATAGGTTCATGGTGTCTTTAAGGGCACAGCTACTCGTCGTTAGCATGTTGTCATTCAAATCTCCAGTAAACAGGATGTTCGTTATACTGGTATTAAATGCAAGTTCTAAAGAAAAGTGGATCACATTCCAATAGTGGTCGTTAGTGTTTGGTGGACGATAAAACGTACCAAGTAGCATTTTCTGTGATTTCAGTTTTTAATTCTGACCTTACACTTTCGATGTTCCTAATCTCGAGATCTTAAGGCCGTTTTACCATTATTATTTTCCGAACGTAAACCGCCATACTGATGCTAATTCGCTCTTGTCTACTTTGACAAAAAGGTGGATAAAAATCATCGTGAATTAGATCGTTCAACGTCTCGTTCAAGGGGTTTCACCACGTTTCAGTGAATGACAGCACGTCAAACATATTAAGTTCAGTAAACAACACATTATAATGTACAATACTTATATGTACACATTTTGTCATATGCCACATGGTCTTTTAATTCTAGTGTACAACGTAGTGATTACCTAGGTATGGCAGATTTAATGTACTAGGAAATTGGATACATATTTGTACCAGTGACGGCATTGTCA
The DNA here is from genome assembly GCF_002113885.1 of Mizuhopecten yessoensis. NCBI lineage: Eukaryota > Metazoa > Mollusca > Bivalvia > Pectinida > Pectinidae > Mizuhopecten > Mizuhopecten yessoensis. The sequence continues at coordinate 1,710,884 of NW_018408761.1, read as the reverse complement.
GATATTATTATGGTAATTTGACACTTGCTTCTACGGATTGTGAGAGCTCGGTGTTTATTAGTCAACATGTTCTGTGATTAGTGGAGAGAGTGTTTGAAAGGACAATGCTACTCAAATGATCGCAATGCCGTTACAGTATATGCACATTCTTTGGTATCTAACATCTGCAAAGCTTCGTTGTTTCTGAACTAATGCTTTAGAAGAGTTGCGTTTAAAGAAAAGTATGACTGTTACTTAGAACGACTCAATCTAATTTGAAAAGTGCCATAACTCCCGAAAAACTTTAATAATTGCTATGATGTAAAAAGACCCTTCGTACGTTTTGTATCAATACATTTATAAAGTATTCGTATGGTTTGAGATGAAACAGTTCTATTAACGATAAATTTGCAGGAAGGTTTTACCTGATTGAAGGCCTTTCGTGATCAGCTTTACCTTTTGACCAACAGGTGTACAAATAGATATGGCCTTCACTATATATGTCAAAAGATGATAATTATCAATTAAACAAAACTGATCAAGTTTTGAATTAAGACTTCATTTCATTACACATTATGAGATACTTATTTCGATCAAATGCAGTGTGAAGGTTTTTCTATTTATCTATTATGTAAACGATTTTTTTTTTATTTCTAGCATCAGTAACCAAGCAAACAAGTTGAAAACGAATTGATACGTACCATCTGATTTGAATATTTATATTCCTCAATAAGAAATTATTTTGGAAGTATGTGAAACCTTCCCAGTCATTATGAATGCAACAAAATACCGAATCAAGCTATAAGATAGATGTTTTGACAAATTTTAACATAGTTGTACATTTTACCTGACATTTTCATAAATATACCAGCGGAAAAAAGAAACGCATATGCATTCTGGTCCTATTAGTGTATCATTTGTTACAGAACATTGAAAGTGCATCATGTATTACACTTTTTGTGATTAAGTGAAATTTACAACCTGTTTGCTACTTCTCGTCTTTGATGGTCCTGTGTGAATCCTCTGTTTTGAGGATGGTGACATTTGTCAGTCTATGCTTCTGTGCCAAATCCTTTATCGTCTCTTGCACTGGTTCATGGTCCACTAGGTATGTTACGCGGACTCGTATCTCATCTACTAAATGACCGAGGTGGAATTGACCAATCCAGCCAGCGCCAAAAATGGCAACCTCCAACACGGACGAATTTTCTATATAACACATTACTGATAAAAAAAATAATGTTGGTGTACTTGCTAGAGGAAATAGACGGGGGTTGAGTTTGGGTTTACATTCTTAACGTGCAGGGAGCGCTACCCCTGCGGTAGCTGCGGGAACCGTGGCTTCTATGTCCGATAAAAAATTTTTTATTGTTATCGGACCATAGTCTATGGTCCGATAACAATAAAATTAAAAATTAAATTAAAAAATCGAACATAGAAGCTACGGTTCCCGCAGCTACCCCTGCGGCTAATAGCGACGTGAATGAGAGGTGCGGGTAAAGGCACGGTCGGCGGAAAGCCGATGTCGCTTAAGATTGGTACAATGTACGTCGCTGACACTTTGGTACAAAAGTTGCAGGTTTATGTTGACCGGTTTTGGATATGCCGTTCTTTTATTATCTATTGTCCACACTATCTGAATGCAGTTTGTGTCGTGTTGTTTTCTCGTTGAGGTGTATATAGGCTAGAGGACTGAAAGTTTTTCCGCGGTTTGCAGAAAAGCGGAAAACAACTGGCCCTATACGTACGTACTTCGAGTACTTTGATTTAAGCATTTTATTTTATAAATTGATAACATCAGTTTAGAAATCATAACACATAGAACCTTAAGCATTAAAGGGTTGGTGCCCCTTCTGAATTCTGTTATAGAAAGGTGATCATATTGGGTGGCTTGCTTGGCTCGTAAGTATTTATGTTATAAGGTTGGTTTCGTTGTATGTTGTGTAGCGTCCTATAAACAGCCAATCTGATTAAAATCATATGTTACATGGCTTCGTTAACTTCGTACTACGCCTGAACATCTGAGTGTGCTGCGGTCAGGGTCACGTTCAGGTGACCTTTATATTTATAAATACTCTTTAAATTTTGACCAATCAGAGACCCTCTTTTAAAAGGTCGCTCGGAGTTGTAACAAATATGGCGGACATTGATGAGAATGATGCGAAAGTTCTGAAGTTATTTGAGATTGATCGTCTGAAACCCGAACAGAAAAAGATATTCGAAGCTTTATTAGAGAAGAAAGACTATATGGCGGTGTTGCCTACGCAATTACGTTTTCCTTGGCGTCGTAAAAACGCCCAACCACGTACTCATGTACAGTTGAGTAGACTGGAACAAGCGGAGTAAAGTATCTTGCTCAAAGATACAACACAGTGCCGTGCCGTGACTCGAACCTGCAACCTTTCTGTCACGAGTCCGGCGTTCTACCACGACTACCGTGCCTCCTGATCCCGAGCGTCATCATCCGCGAGTGACTTTACTCGAAAGAAAATCAAATCTGTATGTACTTTTGTAGGAGTAAAGTGTAATCAATTAATCACCTACTGTGTACACATAAATATGTTGTGGCCACGTTTATGTAAGTGTTGTTTTACATGGACTGCCCAGCTGTCCGGTCATAATCTGATTTGAGTACATTTAAGATTGCATAGCAGCCTTGGGTAATAAGTATTTTCAACATGTGATAAGGTCCGATAAAGTGGTTAATATTTTCGATCATTTCGCTGGTGTTTTTAAATCGTTTATATAAGTCGAAGCGCGAATATAGAAAAAATAAAACACCTGCGAAATATAACCGATATACAGTATGTTGCGTATGCGTTCATGTGTGTTATAGAGTATGTGTCATGAAGATAACACAGTAGGTATATGTGACATGGTCAGCATTAGTTGCTAGTAATTGTGTATAACTATGCAATAATTGTAAAATAATATATAATCATAATAAATGCCGGGTGTTATCCGCTATTGTCCACACTAATCGCAGTTTGTGTGTTGTTGTTTTTTCGATGATGAGTATGTAGAGGACAATTTATAATAAAAATGCAACTATGATGTAAGAGAATCACGTCAACGCTATACAAAGTCTATATAAAATGTATATAAATAAAAATCAAATTAAGCTACCTGGTTTTTTTTATCAGAGCACCGCATCCACGGTATTCGTTTGTCTGTCTATTTGCACTTTCGTTTCCGGAGATTACCTCGGAATCCAAAAGAATATTCTTTCAGAAATTGTACATGGTGATACACTGTGAAATGTATATGTACAATAAGGATATTAAAAGTTTCTAAGGTCACGGTCGCTATTACTAAAGATAGACTATGTGTATTTGCGTGTCGGGGTTACATTTCTGTTATCGGATTCCAAAAGACTTATCTTTTTTTAATTTGACATAGTGATGCACGGATATATGTTTTAAGATAAAAGTCAAGCTTACTGTGTTTTGTTTGTGAAGTAACACCACTAATCGCCATTTGATGACCAAAAAAGATCGATATGTTACGATGCTTATCAAAACAATACAATTCTTTAGAGCGACATAAAATGTTATTTCTAAAATGCAACTGTTGTGTCGTCTCCAGAGACGCTCGCCGAACACATCAACAAACAGCATACTGTTCTCGAACTTAATTAGCGACTTACAAGTTTGCCTGTTATGTGCAATACTAGATCAAACAACGCTACATAATACAAACTGATAGAGCAGGCTATAACGCAGGACTATTATGTATCTTGTCCATTCTCTAAATAGAACTTGGTTTGAATAAAAGAAGACGCTTATGTTTCTAAAGAATACTATATGAAGAGATAAGAACTTCAGATTCTCACAGCGACTGGTCTTTTAGATATGGAGTTCCCTTTGGATACGGCCCGTCGTTATGTTGCCTTTCGTGTACGTTTGGTATCGCCAATGATTTTGGGTTTCAAATTGTGTCTTTCCGGGTATGTATTTTGGAGCAGTGTATGCTAACTTATAAGCGTTGTCTATTTGTGCATCAACTGAGTACAGTGTAATAACTTAATTTTTTGAAATTTAGGATATCAGATGAAATACAACACAAATATTGTTATGTCTTACATATTGGTGTTGCATATATAAACGTCATGGGGTTTAAGGTAAAACGCACCACTGTATGTAATATTTTTGCGTTTTTTCTGTGTTGGAATGACGTCCCTTACAGTTAGTTTTTCATCCCTGGGTAACCTGAGTAGCCTCTACCATGCCTTCATCTGGATAAGTCCATTATGGTGTTCAGTGGTGAAAGGGTTAACGGCCCAGTAAGGGTAAGATTTGATTTCGTTTTAGTTTTATATGGTTTATATATAGTTTTAACGTCCTTTTAACAGCTAATGTCATTAGTATGTGCCTCAATATGTATACTGTATGCGTGTATATAGGTATGTGTGGTCGAGGCAGGGTATGCTGGTGTATTAACCTCCTTGCGATAGTGTAGATCTGTTATTAGAGTGCTACCTTGCTGATATACTACGCCAAAGGCAACACACACTGTATTCCAACCGGTGACATTATACTGACAAAGGTTGTAGCCATTACATATAACCTTGGCTTACGCGGGGAACACCAAACAAACAATACGAAAATAAGCCCTGACATAGCGTAGATCTGATGCCGCTTGAGAGTGTACCTAACTTAAATACCATGGCAAAGGCACCCAGCACAGTAATCTACGAGGTCAGATTATCCTAACAACCGGTAAATTAATTGTTGCGATTATCCTATTTGTAGAACGTTTAACAGGGACCAAGTACTACTGGTATGTATAGGTCTGGTGACATAATCCCCTGCTTTTCCTGATTTGGCAAGAGTTCAACACCCAGTCAAAAACCAAGGATGTATTCTCAGCAGGAAGTATAAAGGTCACAGTTAATTGACAAATTGGATTAAGATGAAGACACATCAAGATGATGCTTTGACAAAATTTCCCTCAAACTCCTCAAAGTTCAGGGAAAGAATAGGCCTCGCCCGCTAATTTTTTCTGATGATATTCTTCCTCTGGCGCCCGTCTTAACTATGACATAAGCTGTTGCAATTTTAACATTTCTTACACGGCATTATAGTGGGATATGTTTCACGACAATCGCTACTCCACAATGACCTTATATCGCGTTACAGATGCGTCTGTTTACATATTAGCAGTTCCTTGCATTTGTGCTCCCACTAAAGACGGGGAAAAACCTGCTGTAATATTTTGTCAGAAGCATAATGATCATGATCAAAAACAGGAACTACATGTTGAGCTGATAATGCTGATAATCCCCATCCTTCATTTTAGACTGCTAACTTTTGAAATTAATTACTTTATCCTCGACCAAACTTTTCAGCTCACCCTTTCAGTTTACATGATGAAGTCTCCAAACTTTGTTATATGTTAATTTAACACAAATTATATCATACAGTAGCATCCGACATCTCTACTGAAATTCCCATCAATCAATACAATTCAATCGCAAAGAGTTGTTAACTCGATGTAAATGATAACGTGATCAGCAAAATCATATGCTGACATAAAAACTCGAGTCGAAGCCTCGTTTTCACATTTGCTGAGATTTGGAGACTCTTAACACAGATGTGTTTAATTCTGGTTAAAACGTTGAACATCGCCTGAGAGAATATGACGGAAAAGGATAACAACGCTTTACAAATGTGCGCACAAGGTAGACCAAATATGTTTGCCATTAAAACAAGGTATATGGTAAGTTTAGGCCATCCGATTCCATTTCATGAAACAAATAGTCAAATTTGGGTTTACCTCGCTACTAAATAAATCATTCAATGCATGTGAATAGTCAATGAAACATAGCCTATTTTCAGAGAGATTGTCTTTCCCAGTATTTCTATGATGAAGGTTAAAACACCGCACCTTCGTATTTTTTCCCCCATCTTTTTTATTTGAATGCAGACTTGCAGACTTATAAACTACATTTTGAATACATTTTGTTTAGAAGTCTGGATTTATTTTCAAAAACCGTTTCCCTCAGATTTGGGACTTGTGAAAACCATGGTTGTTACCACATAAAAAACACACACAAAAATGCCAAAAAAAACGTGATCTTTTACCCAAAATTTGAAAAGTAGATTTTTTTTCATAAAACCTGTCTTAAATTAAAAATCGCCTACTCGGTAACAAGAATACTCAAGTTTTAGCATAGGTAAATTCCGGTTGACTTTTCACAATATTTACACATGTGCTGAGTACAAAAATAGACTACATTAAAAGCTAGCTTTTGTTGTGTAGACACAGATTTGTAAATGCCTAAAACTATAGTCTCAAACCAAATTCGATTTTTATTAAATGTTTTAAAATTGTTAAATTGTTAAATTTGTGAAATGCCCGCTAAGTTGGTACCGCAGGCTAACTCTCCGGTGGACGCATCGAGCAGTACCATTTATACCAACATACCCTGCTTCAAGCACATAGTCATTACACCAATAAATACACGTATATAGATGGTCTTAGCTGTTGATAAGGCGTTTAACTATAGCAAACCATACCGTGATAGTAATTTTGAGTTGTTTTGTTAACTAGCAAATGGACATAAATTCTTCAATTTATAGTAAAAAATGTAGTCGCTGTATGTTTTGGGTAGTGCAAACTTAATGAGTTATTATGCAGTGTCATTATAGAGTAAAAGTTCCTCAGATTATTATAGGATTGATGTTATAAACCGGCAATCGATATATGTTGTACATCTGTTACTGAATTCATATAGGGATTGAATGGAATTTTTGTTCATGTACGTTGCGGCAATGAATAGCATTAGCTGATCTACATATCATGTGGAGCGCGTTAGCGCTCCTCAGAAGATACGTTAATCAGCTACTGTTGTTCATTGCCGCAATGTTCATGGAAAAAACCCATTCAATTCATATATTTACGTTACGATGAACTACAATAAAATGTTACAGCACTTTTTGTAGATTTAATCTTTTTAATATTAGTATCGGTCAGAAAACCATAAAAAAGGAACACCCAGAACTCCAGCCTACACACAAACTTCAAATGTTCAACTAAACGAAATTATATATCTAGAATCTAATAATAACCAACACTTGAGATTCCCTTCAGTTTGGAGAGATAATTAAATACCGCATATTATATATTTTAAAAAGTTTATGTCTGCACTATTTCAAATAATCGGTCACTACAGTAACCATCCAGGGCACTCGTCGGCAGTAGGCATAGAGCTCATTTGAAGTTAATGTATAGCCGTTGGATGTACTGTTTACCAAAAAACCTGCAGATGTGAATGATGATAAGTTGATGGATGAAGTGCCCTATGTCATTACAAGTTCTCTGAGTTTAATGTGCAAGTTGCATGAATTGATGTCACGAGGATTACCTAGCCGGACGTTTGGGACCAGGGTGTTAGAAAGTTCGTGACCACGAGGAGCCGATTGCGAGTCGGAAGTCAGTATTTAATATGACAATGTTAATTTTTTTAAAGATTTCACTTAGAAAAAATAATAAAAAATAGTACAACGGTGCACCATTCATGATTTTTGAAATGTTTATTATTATTTCTCGCAACTACGTTATCTCGGAGAAGGGGAGATAACTATTCTCAGAAACGGTACTAGTAATATGAAGTGGTCATTGTGTGTGAAATCAGCTGACTGGTTGCACGAGAATCGTGGTATTCATAGTGTATTCATAGTCTAATGGCAGTTGCTTTCAGTTGGTAGATTCATATACAGAACAAACATCAAGAATGTAAATATATTTAATGTGAAAGCAATAACTTACAGGTGTACTGGGTTTGCGATGTGAGAGGATTATTAAGAGTTGAATCGAAACAACTTCACTCTTCAACTTTTCATTTTATTCCCGGAACAGGAAGTCAACAACAAAACATAGAAACAAAGATACGGAGACGGAATACAATAATACACAAAAACGGTTAATTCCGGATATTCTATTGATGGTTATAATATAATATATACCATGTATATAACACCCCCCCCCCCCTCCCCCCAACAAAACAAAAATTGACCCGTTAATTTGTTCAAACAACCATTAATTGAATATATATTATAATGCTATAATGGCATCATTTTTTTTTACTAATTTGAAATAGGCAAAAATAAACTGATTATACAATTTACATACCATTTCGTGTACACAACTACTTGTAACAGATATACATGACATGTACCAAAAAAAGTGTTTACGAAATCAAGATGATTGAATAATTATCAAAAATGAACAAGCTTGCAGCACTGACAGCTAATTTCCTAATTTCACATTACTAGTAACGTTAACACAACAATGAAGTAACAGGATATGGTAAGTTATGTTCTGGCCAAAATATTGATATAATAAAATGTTAATGGTTGATCAAGGTAACTATAGGCTTCATTGGGGAATAACGTCCATCAAAAATGAATAAGTATCCTCTAGAATGTCACGATCTAAGATTCACGAATCATTATGCTAATAATAGTGTTCAATTTGATAAATGTCTACTTATACACAAGCTTCTGAGGAAGATCGCTTCTTTTTCCTGTTAAAAATGCTAGCATGTCCTTGCTGTCAATAGAAACACATGCTTCAGGGACTGATGTCGGTACTGACCTAGCAGCTTTCAAACGTGGTCCCGGAGACGGCACAGAATGAGATGATACATGATTAACAATAGCATTATGTAGCACTGGGGCAAAAGTAGTTGGCTGTTGATGTTGAACCTTGGGTTTTGCATCAAGTTTCTCACAAACTGGTTCCACACTCACAGTATTACAAATATGTTTATCTTCATGTTGTATAGATGGCTCACCAGTAGATCCTCGTGGATATGGTGAATGATCAGGAGACATCGGTTTCTTTTCAAGGGAAGACCTTTTCCTCTGCTTCCACTCCCTCCTTCGTTTCCTGTCATATCGGAGTTGGGACGGCGGCTTGTGCTTCCTGATAACTTGAACAGGTGTGCCTGCACACTGTCACTCGCTTTTGAAGTATTGACATTTGGTTTACGATATGGCATGCTTACTTTTGTCCATTTTAATGTAAGGGAAAAACTGTCCGTGTTCTCACTCAAAAAAAAGAACAGTCTAAATTAGCGAGCTCCAAATCGTAGGTTTTCAAAATGTGCAACACTTTATCCGGAATCATAGTGGTGAGTTGATCAATTTACAATAAGTCACATCAGTCATCACGGATCCAAACATGCAACACGGGACATAAAGTCATTCAAGAAACAAAACGTGGTAAATATCTGCCTGACATTTGACGCACGTTAATTAAACAAAAATACAACTCAACCGGCAAGTGCCGGGCCCAACACCACACTCAAAGTTATATCACTCTACATTATGTCCAATTTGGATTCTCCACCATGTACTGGGTTTGTGATGTGAGAGGATTATTAAGAGATGAATAGAAACAACTTCACTCTTCAACTTTTCATTTTATTCCCGGAACAGGAAGTCAAACAACAAAACATAGAAACAAGATACGGAGACGGAATACAATAATACACAAACTCAACTGATATGCCAAAGTACTATTTAAATAGATGACGTGCTTCAATTTTAGTGGTAAATACAGAAATGTTCCACTAAAATTGAAGCTTTTCCAGTCAGTGTATTGAAATCTTAGCGATTTTTATGATTTTCAGGTGAGATAAAGACAACTTTTGGATAAACAGGGGGACCCTGGAAAAAGAGTGAAGACTCGGCACAACTACACAAGAGCACTGACGTACTTTTCAATCATCAAAATTGTAGCAATCAACCGTTGTGCTTGTCTGTTTTTTGAGTAGGCGTACATGAAACTGTTATCAGCACGCCGAGTTATTATATTTCAATGTTGAGTATGGGGTTTAGCCTGTTGTTTTGCTTTATCAATATTTAGCGACATTTCATCTGATTTTGAAGTCTGCCTTTACCGTAACGTTATTGGTGTAATCGGGCAACGTCTACAGATACTTTGTGTCATTTTCTTTCGAAGTGTATTCGCCTCTTCATACATATTAAATTACCAGAAAATTAGACAATTAAGGAAAAGCATTGGGAAGTAGAATCAACATACGATATTCAGAAATAACTTAAAACTCTTAATTGGACTAACGTACCAAGGAATGTACTTTCCCATTTTTGTCATCAACTGTACTTGCTGATTTTCTCTGACGAATTTGAGAAAACGCAGATCGTGTCAATTTTTTAATCCTCTTTGACAGTTTTGAACATTTTTATAAGTCCTATCATTTATGAAAAAAAATATGTGCTTCTGGGACAAAACAATTGCAATGAAAGACAATGGAAGGAGAAAAAGAATACTTGTGAGCTTTTTAGACTCTGCCCCCTACAGATTGAACTGACGAGGAACTAAGCATAAAGCCAATGCAAAACAAACTAAATAATACAAGAGCGCAAATATGGTTCCAAAGTGTGTCCAAAGCATGTTAAATACAATCTACGCGGTTACTACATGTAATTTAAACCCCCAAACAAACCAAGTCAGCACACTTTTTCCAGAAAGTAGGTGTTGCATGGCGGCCAACGACCGATTGAACTTAGTTTAGCATAAATTAACTAACTCACATGAAATACACATCAAAACAATGTTTATTCCTCAAATAGAACCAATTTGTCACTGCAGCGCCCCCTACATTGATTTTCACGAAGCCCAGGACACCATGTGCCTTTAATGCCTTATATTTAAAAAAAAAAAAGTCTATGTATCCATCTTTCTTGCATATAAATCTCGTAGACAGATTGTTCTCGCTGTACATCCCAACCAATAACTTGATTTTGCTGTACCGTATGGCCGAAATCTACAATCGAAAACTACATATTTTAACAATAAACCCGATCAAATTTTGAGAAGATTAAAAACTGATCAAGCGGATTTCCGGACATGATAGAAATACTGATAAAGGGTGATAACTCTTCTAAAGATAATTGAATCCCGAAGTGAAAGCACTATTTAGTCATAATAGTAAAGCCTGCATGTGATCAGGACAGAAATTCAAAATCTCCAGACAAGGTTTAAAAGCTGGAAAATGCTGAGGTTAAATTCTGAAAGAAAAATCATTATTACACGTCATGGTTATAAATCATACCTAGTCATGCTGAATCATGGAGTATGATAATTATCAATATTAATATCGCCAATTGTGTGTTCTTTTATATTTAATGTTTTTAAGTTTTCTCCATGTGGATAAAAAGTCATTACACCAAAATGTTACATTTAATATGCATGACCTATATTTTGATGTCGCCCATGGTCGATGAAGCAGAAGATGCTTACCCTTTTGAAGAAGCTGGCCTTATTCTCGTTGTATATTTTCTATGGTTTTCCTTCCTGAAGATGTTTTATTTTGTTTTCAATTTCCTTTTCTTTAAAAAAGGAAGGCTAAATAACGGTTATCAATCAAGCTAAACATACCAAAGTCCTTGATATTCTCTGAAATATATGCATGTTTACGGCTTGTAAGACTAAGAGACATTTCGTCATTACAGTATAATGCAGTATTGTCAAATCAAGTAAACCTACGTTACTGAATAACATTCTAAACTGTAAATATATTCAACTTCTTTAACACATTGGGTCAATTGAAATGAAAAGTTTTACTGGTATTTAAAATTATTTTGCAATCATGTGTTGTTTCTCAAGTCTATCTGAAATCAAAGATTTGCTGCCAATCATTCAATTTTTAATTGACCGTGACCGCCATTTTGAACTTAAACCAAAATTAAGTTGGGCTATTTGTCTTCAAATTTGTGAAGTGCATTGCTTAATCCATTACATTTTTGTTATCGTGTCGATCTAATAAATCACATTTACCTTCATTCGAGGTTAGAAGGGTCAAATCTATAAGAGTCTCAAACAAGTCTTCGCAGCAACCACTACACCTTAGGTTATTGTTTTTGAGCAGTAGAAAAATGGGATTATTGGCTATTAATGATATTTTAATAAATTACCTTGACCGTTTTTTAAGGTCAAAAAGGTAAAATATGTTAAAATCGTAAAAACAAAAAATAAAACTTCGTCTGAAGAACCATAAGACCTAGGGTCATATTATTTGAAAAATGTGTAGCTAGAATGCAAGTTTGTTGATTTTTAACATTTTGAATACAGGGTCCTCATTCAAGGTCACAGGTTGTCATGCTTGTGCAAATAATGACGTTCATATTGTTTCGTAGCCACAGAGTTGAATTAGGTTCAGAAATTAAGAAATATTTTACAAGAGTTGTAAGGGCATGGGTATAGTTGAAATTCAATATTCAATAATAGTTTAACACTTACAAAGACTGAATTATTCTTTGTTTATTTCCAGGCGATCACTTGCTATATAAGCTGTATATTTTGTCTGTTGGTCATGCCCAAACATATTTTCGTCATTTATTCCTGAGTTTAACCAGATTCATTGAAGAATAAGGTAGAACAATAAATCAAAAGTATGCAAGAGGATTTGGTAACAAGCTTAGAGCTTATGTAAAACCATCTCCTAATTAGTGATGGGCACAGATATATAAATAAGGGGGCTCGTGGTTATACAGATCAAGGAATGCTGGTGTTAAACAATAATGTTACTGTCCGAGTACTGATCCGGTTTTTCATAGGTACATACAAATGTAAACATACAACAATAATGATATAATGATATACAATGTGCCATGTACACTGTATAGGTATAGACGAGGGTAAATGTTTCTCATGTTATGTTATTACACAAGTACAAAAGGTAAATCTAGTAAAGGTTTGTTTGTTTCTTTGTTTTGTACTGTTTTACGGCCCATCTACAGTATGAGTCATTTAGGGCCAAACAACAGTGTACAAAAAGACATTCACAAAAAACTGTGTTTAGTAAGAATAGACTAAGGTAGATTCATCTCATGTTTAATAATAACATAGTATAACATAATAACATCACATGACCAAACACTCAATACACTGTAATGATATATAAATTGGTTTGACTATCCTTTTAACATGAGGTCAAAAACCAAGGTCAAATAAATATTGTTTTTAATGATTATTGTTGATTGAAATAATATCTATATCCTTTCCAAGTCTTATGCCTGACTATTGTGAAAGATGAGACTATATTGATCAAGGATTATCAACCGATATAATGATGATTTCGCTTTGAGGTCAAATGCCAACTTCTTGAATATTCAAAACAGATGCAACCTCCTTTAAACCTAAAGAAGGTTACCTGAAAGGATAAAATAATATTACAAAAACATGGCTGCTGTAAAACCAATGCAAATTTAAGAATCAAGTTAATTTGGAAACCTTTCATGAAATCTGCATAAAAGAGTGTATGACAGGGTGTCGTTCCAACCCCCCTAACTTTTTGTTTTCCCTGGAAACATATCTAACTTTTTTATGATTTGTAGCATGAATATAAGTTATTTCATATACCAATTTAAAAAAGAATTCATTGACACAATTTTTTGCTATTCGACTTTACAATCAATTGTTTTGCGAAATTTTACCTAAGCCAGTTGCAGGCATATTGCAAAAACGGGTAGCCATTTTGAAAAAGATTTTTTTTTTAAATATTATGTCTAAAATATTTCAAAATATTCATTTATCATGTTGTTCTCAGATAAATTCAAAAAAAAGGTATATGTATTTTTTCGTCGGGTACCTTAATGACCTAAAAAAGGGCAAAAAAATGACATTTTTCGGACTTCAAAGGGGGATAACTCTTTAAAGAATATTTTCAAAAATAGCCTTGAAACCTAAACAACAATATATGCGATATTAAAAAAAGTCATTGACTAGATTTCTTTTGCCTCTAGTGTCCTTCTCTACCTTAAAAATATATGTATCTCACCTTCACATATAAAAAAATGTTTTGTTTTGGTTTTTGGTAGCAGTGTACAGTAGCGTACGGTGGCCATGGGTGATATTTTTGCACAATGAATAACCCCTGTAATATTACATGTATCAAAACTTTAAAAAAAAACATCAGCTCTAAAATTGGCATATACATGATGAATTGGACTATGTGGGCTTCACATTTTTAAAAAATAAATCGAATTTTTGGCCATGTGTCTACACAACAAAAGCTAGCTTTTCATGTAATCTATTTTTGTACTCAGCACATGTGTAATTATTGTGAAAAATCCAGTTGAACGACCTATGCTAAAACGTGAGTATTTCTGTTACCGAGTAGGTGATATTTAATTTAAGACAGGTTTTAAGAATATAATTACTACTTGCGTGGGTTATTTTTGGGTTAAAAATCGTGTTTTTTGGCATTTTTTGGCGTTTTTTATGTGGTCACCATGGTTTTCATTTTAACATATATTAAAAGTCACATTACAAGTAGTTTGGATCCAAATTTGGAAAGCAAGAATAAAATTTTAGACTTTCTTACATGTTTTTCTATGAAGCAAAAATTACACATATCAGACTGAACCAAATTTATCTTTTTCAAAAAGGTGTTTGTAACTAAAAATGTGATGCTTAAAACTTGTTAATAGATACAGAATAACAAAAATGAATTACACTGAATAGCTGTTTAGTCCTTTCAGAACTCCTCGATGGTGTTAGAGGCCTAATAACAATTCGGAAAAAGACAACAAGAACCAAAAGAGACAAGAACAATAAGACGAACCTCTATAATGAAAGAGAATCAACACCACTTATCAGAAAGAATGCATGAAAGGGAATTGCTCGGAATTGGCAAACAAGAATAAAACTCTCATCACTGAAGACTAGACACCCTTATATTACATATTCAGGATACATTTCCAACATTGCATTAGAGTACGTACGGTACAATTAACTTAGTACCAGCTTAGGTGTTCTTCAATTAGTGTATGACGATAGTAAGTACTAATTAAGGAAGTAAGGAAACAAAGTATTTAAATTTCTCCATGATGCAGATAACCAGACAGAGTAAACATTTCATTATCGTATATGGTCATTTCGTCCATATGTGACACATCAGTTGTATTAATAAAGTCAAAATGAGTCGAAATTCAATCTTTTAGTGTTCTAAAGCTAGATTCGAAATGCAATGAAGCAAATAGGGAAAGGATCCAACACATACTCTTATAACCTTACAACTGTTTATCCACAGCAGGTTATTTCTTCGCTTCTTAGATATTTTCTTGAAAATCGTTCCGTCTACAAGTTTACAATCAACCGCAGGGCTGATAGTTCACAAGCAGGATAAATCGTCTTATTGCATAGAATCACTACTATAAATACGAAGTAAGGGTTCGAATCTATCAATTACCTTTAGAACAAAACATGACGTACATATGAGACTATTACATGTATGTGTATACCTGACTAATCTATATGTCAGTGGTTGGTGTGGCACTATGGGTTTACCCAATAGTTAACTTAATTAATTAATGTAATTAATTTATGTTAGATCCATCCTATTTTTGGATTGTAAGTCGTGTGCTAGTCGGGGTCAGTAATGTGTCAGGTGAATGCAGTAGCCTAAAGCTTAGAGTAATGATAGTCACATATGTATGTACAAAATGTCTATGATGACAGGTTTATAGGTATGAGGACATATGATGGCTGTAGGCAATGAGATAACATATGTACTGAAAAACGTATTAAACGGGGTGCATCTCATATTCAGGGAGTCGGGAATTAGCCATGAGAAGGACAGGTCAATTTGGACCCAGGTTCGGAGAGACAGAGTATGGGGAGTGTGGCCATGGTTTGGCACATGCCTAGTTAATTAGCTCGAAGTCAGAGACACAATGTGAAGTATTACCCTACGTAGATGAGATGTTGTAACCACCTGTACATGTACTTGCAATGTGATTGCTGATTCACGTCTATGAACAAACAGTACTATTATTAACTGTTACATGTGTTTACGGCTGCTGAGTTACATTGGAGACTCCTGGTATATTCTACAAAGCAACCGCCTCTAAAGTATCAAACACTGCACGATGTTTACAGGATTATAATATTTTCCCCTCAAATGTACTTTAGGCCGAAGTGCAGCTCTCTTTTGATACCCACAATTTAACATGATATAAGATGGTTCTATTTTTCATCATAAATGACCTAATTATTAGTCCATTTTGGTACATAGCCAGACATTTGAAATACACCTGAAGTAGTCTTTACGTTGTAACCATATTACTCCTTGATACATGTAGCCCTATCGCTCTGTCCACATTTGGAACGCATCCTTCATTACAATAAGGAATAGCCTTGGCCCAGACATGCTCCATGTCAAAATAACCCCCTTACGTTTCTTTTGGGCAAATCAACAGGAGGTCCATATGGTTCATATAATGTTTACAAAATTGAGTTATATAAGATAAACTTTATTTACAACAATTATGAAACAAGTTATTTCAACTTATATTTATCACTCTTGTTGGCCCTGATGTTAGCGCGCGGGGTCTTAATGTGGGAGAAAACCCACGTGGTCGGGCAGGTGACGCCATACCTTTTCACGTTCGATCGGGGAATCGAGCCCCGGCCGCCTTGGTGAAAGTCAAGTGCGTTATCCACTGTACCACCCGACTACCCTTGCCAATGAATGTTCTATGCCAAACACCCATTACTACATGTAATACGTTAACAAAGCATTTAAAGGTCTCACTTCTTATATTTCCTTTTCTGTACCACCCTTTCACTTCCTCAGGGAGGCTGCGTCTCTCATTTGTATTTGTATTAGTCTTATATTTATTGCTACTTTGTGCTTGTTTTAGTGTTTTTGGTCTGAACACGGTCGTCATATGACCTCAGCTTTTGCGAAAAGCTTAAACATACAAACATATCTTAAGTTAAGCAAACGATAAATCACCACAGAATATGCCCTAAAAACACTGTTGCTGTTCTGTAATTCTCTACCTTTTCAAAATGTGTGCGTAAGCGTATTTGCCACTTGAAGAAATAGCTATTTATATATTAATTCACAACTCTTCTTGTTCTGAACTAAAGCCATGAGAGAAGCACAAAAGTGTGCACGCGATCAACAACAGTAATTGCTAGCTGTTGGTAAACCAGGAGATTTAGAAATTCGAAATTTTCGTCAAATACGCTTAATACCTCTTCAAAAGAGCTCAAGGTATAAGCACAAGAGGAATACCAGTGACCTCTTAATCAAAACATAAATACTCTGCGGGTTGTGCTATATCGGCAGGTTCTGAAGCAATTCAAAGCATCTTACCGTCTTCGTTGCTCAAAGTTCAAGTTCATAGTGAAATGCTTAGGTCACCTGAAGATATTGCGGAAGCATTCTGAACATGCTTTTCGAAACGTATATAACACCGATGGAACGGACATGATAAATTGTGAAATTACGAATTATCCTATCTCTATTTTGGATACTAAGAAATCCGATAGAAAAACCGTGTTCGATGAAATTGAATGTGCCCCAATGAATATTAAGTTTAAAAGACACCAGGGACTGATGGTATTCGCAATAAAGATCTACGGTATGGAGGACGGACCTTATTATTATACTTACATTTTCCATCAAATGTATCAAACGCGTGTACTTTGAAAAAATGCATAATTTTACCTATCTCTTGGAGCTCTTGGAGTTAAATGGCTGATATGTAAGTGTATTCGCGATCCTTATACATACATGATGCGTACTGAGATGTGGCAGGGAATGACGTCGCTTTTGATTTCTGAGGGATCAGGGGTTCGGTAAGGAGGACTATCCGCATTCCTACACCCAACATTCATCGATGCGTTTCTTTGCAGTTAAGAGCAAGCTAACTTGGTGCGAAAGTCCACTGCTTGATAACCAGGCATCCGACATTGGCGATGACACATCCTTAATCCTAACGTCTCAGCTTTTACTTCAAAAGCTTCTGGAGACCTCATCAAGTCAATGAAAGAAAATCATTTTACCATCAATTCTATGGATGTGAGCACTGGGTACAACTCGGCACTACCGACCTTTTGAAACTACTTAGTCAGTTATTTTCAACAATACACTGCTAAGATCCTTCTTGGAGTAGATCATCATGCCAGGTCAGATATCATTGAACATATGCTTCGTGTGATTTCAATCTCTGTTGAAATTGACAAGATGAGGTTATTTTTTTCTGCAAAGGCTTGGTTCATTAGATCAATCGTTCTTAGTAAAGCAGATATTCATCAGAGAAAATTCCTTCCTTAACTTGCATACGCTAGAGGTACTCGTGAAAGAGGTCCTATATTCCGGATATCTCAAAGTGTTAGTGGAAGATAATAATAAAAGCTGTTGAAGAGCCTACTAAATACTTAGCCTTAAAATCTCTACTGAAAAATGGTCATCTGCTGAATTCCTCACTCCTAGACGTACTTACACCAAATTCAGAAACCAGTCCACCGCCAGTACAGCTGTTTCCAACCTGTTCACCCCTCTGCCAAAGGAATAAAGTGTTTACCATGTGTTTACCATGTGTTTACCATATATTTTCATCATGTCGTTTATAGTGTTTCATAAGTAGTCTATAACTATATTATTCCATTATCTCCCAATTTATACATATATTAATTGATATTCACTCGAGCTAGAAGATACATATGAAAAACAAATATATTTTGTGTACAGAGACGTACATGTACCTTGATTTTTCTAAAAGGTATGCATGAGTTGTAATTTCTAGTCTGTATCCATTTTTTTCTCTCTCTCATATATCCAAACATGCATGACACATATGTCCATGCCCATTGCATGATGAGTGTGTATATTACATGTTTATGAGAAGTTTATCAAACCAATCTTGCTAAAATTAATAAATCTAAACTAATGCTAAGTTTACATCCTTGATCAAAATAACAATCCATAGATCTCGATCACTTCTATGATAAACCATGGCTACAACCCATAAGAATGTACCCCCCCCCCCCCCCCCCTTCCTAGTGTAATGCAATATTATTTGTATACTAAATGAATGCCAGATGACTATCGGCAACCCAAAGGCCTATATAGTAGTTTCAACGTATACTACGGTATATATATATAGTACTGACAACTATATATGTCAACCTTACTTTAGAATACCAGTGTACATGTGGTGTGGTGTTAATTTATCTGTCCAATTCTCCTTGGTATCTATTTATTAGATACATTTCCTATCCAGGTTACCGAATCGTAATCAATGCTAATCCTGATTGTCGACCAATAGTAGTAGCAAACTCTTTCATAATCACTGTATAAGAGCTGATATATCCCTTGCATAACTGACATTCTTCTGTTTTGACTAGCATATATATGTCCTGCCATCCTTGCAACAATACTAGATCAGTCTCATGTGTACAGCAACTACTTTTAGTGTCATTTATACCTTATTAATCATTAAATATTAGTAAGGTTATCTAACCTCTCTCAATATGTATCATGCATTTTCTCAGTTTTCCCTCGTGGTTAAATCCATTGTTTTTAAAGAAAATCCTCAATGTTTACAAACAATACATGGTCTGCTGCCCAAACTGAAAAGTCATCTATTCATCGACCCACGTGCGTATGTTATGTGTAGCGCGCAACCACGCGTGATTACAAGCACGGTGTCCTAAATATAACCACATGTAAGAACAACCCATAGCTAATCTTGTGTTATAGACTATATCAGCCTGGTGTTATATCCTCGTTAAACTCATTACCAGGAAAATGTACTCGATAACTTATTCACATACTTAGGCGTATAATGTTTAAGCCACGAAGAGATTGTACAAAGTCTTTATCATAGAAATGTTTGTAATTAAATATGATTGTATTATAGGGTCTCACTAATTTGCGCCATAGGAGATTTAGCGCCATAGGTGCGCCATAGGAGTTTTGCGCGCCATAGCAAAATGTGAGTGTTTTATCCACAAACTATTTCGATTTTTCCATTGGTATACTCATTTAACATGTTTTGGTAAAGTATCATTTAAAAAAAATGTGTACTTTGTAAGAAAATCGATCTTGATTACGAAGCACTTTTACACTAATTAGCGCCATACGTGTTTTTTCACGCCATAGCTATATATAATAATTATTTTCAGCAATTAACTGTGTTTTTCCTTTGGTATATGCAATATACAGGTTTTGGTAAAGTTTCATTCTTAAAAAATGTTTATTTTGTTAGTAAATCGACAAAATATTTCTTCGCGATTCACAAGTCAATTTCAAGGGAAGTAACTCGTACATTTGCTAAAAACATTAGCAATCAATAAGACATGACTAGTACTTTATATTAATTTTAGAATTTATTTACAACAGTTTATTTATTACATCTACTTAAATATCAATCACAGAAACATTAAAGAGAATAACACATTTTTAAATATTATAAATATACATTAATTTTATTTAATGAACAGATTTTTTTCCTTTCCATTTGATAGCTGCAATTCCTTCGTTATAATCTTTTCATACATTTCATAACTTTCTTATTTCTGACTATATATTCAAAATGGATCTTTATCCTTGTGGAGTATGCAAAGAAAATTGTGATGGAGATGGAAATGTAGCTTGTGAAAAATGTGATAGGTGGTTCCACAAAAAATGTGAAATCCTGACCAATGCTCAGTTAAGATTCCTAGGTAAAACTGAATTGCCCTTCATTTGCTCAGCATACTCTCTTAAACCAGACAAAACTTTTGACTTTAACCTGTCTTTGGAAAGACTTGCTGCAGCGGCACATACAGATGTTTTGTATTTAGCTGAATGTGTGAAAATGGAGCAGATTATGCTCAGATCTCAAAAGTTAGTTATCCCCTCAAATTCCCCAGTCACTTTTGGATCTCATATCAAAGATCAGACTGCACAAACATTGTTAGGTACCAACATGGACTTTACTCCC